>NC_071501.1:56025120-56328150 GCF_028408465.1 Anastrepha ludens
AACATGAAGATGCACACCACAAATTGGAGGAGGAGTTCGGTCGAACACCAAATAAAGGGTGCAAGCGCCAATTACATAATATATATATTATACATACATTATATATAAACATATGTGTAATGACAGTTGTTGCCAGAGTTGTTGGCCTGAGGTGCAGCGTTGTTTATTCACTACTGTACAAACGAACGTACCGATTAATTGTACTAATATTTGCTATTTACAATAAATTTGCTTTCGTCTGTTGTGTCTTTTGATTAAAGTTTTTTAAAACAACTAAAAATTGCAGTTTTTTTATTTATTTAGTTTGATTTAGTTTGTGACAAGGACATATATCCAACGATTGGTCTTGCGGCACTTAATACTGGTGGTCCGATTGGAGTTTATATATTTGGTCTGCTCAACGATAGAATGGGAAGGCGTACATCATATTTTACATGCTTAGGAACATTGCTCTTTGGTAGCCTAATAACATCGTTAAGCAAAGATTTTTGGACTTGGGCAGGAAGCAGAGTCATAGTTGGTTTAACTATACCAGCTGTCTATCAAATCCCGTTCATAATCTGTAAGTTTAAGCTTATTTTTATTAATGGCTTATCTGGTTTATATACTATATTTTCTATATCAGAATAATTCAATTTTGTGGAAACAACCAAAGCTGAAATATATTTATATGCATAATTGTATGAAAATATAAACAATTTGAAAAAAACGTTTATTTCTTCTGTATGTACGGACCTGCCAAGGTACCAAAATTGTTTTATCCGTGGAAGTTAAATATGTACATAAGTTTGCACTCAATATTCCTTTCACTATTGCACTGATTTCGATACTTTTGTCAGTCGATGGGAAGCCAAGCTGGATAATAGTTTTCATACCTTTATTAATAAATGAAAGTCTTAAGCTAAGTTCTACCAAGGTGTTTTATTTCCATATTACTTGTAATCGAAGATGAGAACTCTCTAAAAGATTTCTTGCACACTTGCGCACAATTATCATAAAGGAATCGAGATAAATATGGACATAACACTTACTTTTACCAAAATTCTCAGAATGATGACGGTAGTCGAATTAGCCATATCGATTCGTCTGTCCGTCCGCACGATAACTCGAACAACAGTTAATAAAGGGGGTCTTTCAAAAGTGACGCCTAGATATCAGTAGTGAAAAATTCCTATACGGTAAATAAATATTATCGAGATCGAATAAAAACGGCACCCACTTTTTATATGATAAAACTTAATTTTCGTCCATCCGTCTGATGTTACAAGTTACAATATAATTACAGAAAAGTAAGTTATACATATTGTTACGAATTCGACTTGACGGCTAGACAGAACTCGCAGGAAGATATAATATGTACGTGTTGCCATCTTGAAATTCCGATAGTTGCAAGATAGCAAGAGGTTTATTTGGATTTTAATGTAACGAAATTCATAACAATTGGTGTCAATAGTGGGATTATTGGATAAAATCTCATAGAACAGGATCGTGAATATGGCAAAGATAAGCCAGCTCAAGGTTCAGCAGCTTAAGAAAGAGTTGGAACGGCGTTGCTTGTTAACTACTGGGCGCAAGACAAAGTTACAAGCACGGCTACAAGAGGCTATGGAGGCAGAGGGTGTCGATGCAAATGAATATACATATGTTCCAGCTAGAAACTGAGAAGTCATCGACCATAGTAGAGCCTCCAGGAGCATCACCAACAGTAGGCATGAGAGTGATTATGGCTGCATTATCGCAATTATCATCGAAAATATCAGGAATGTGGTCGCAAATGGCATCAGAAATATTATCGCAAATGTCATTGCTGTCGGAACAAAATCAGCACAGATATCATAAATTCGTCTGTTGATAAACTTCGTCCGCTACAAGCCTTTCTTATATGCATTTCATTACTACATTAAAAAAACGCGATAGACCCCTAGTAAAAACATATATTGCAGTGTTCGTTTGTTTCACTTCCAAGGCAGTATTTTTAAAACTAGTAACAATCTTGTCCTCCACTTGTTATATTTTCGCCTTAAAAAGATTCGTTGTTCGCTAAGATATCCCACAGAAGATTTGCAGGGACAACGTGGCTCCCCCAGAGAAGGAGAAATACACAACGGCCGAAGAATTCACCTTCGTCTTTATACCACCAAGGGTACCACGCTTCGCCGGGTTATGCGAGGCGGCAGTGAAGTCCGCCAAGATATCTTCTTCTGCGTGCACTCGGAAACGCGGTCAGGATTCTAACTATGGGGAGGTCCTAACAACAGCTCACTTTTATAGTCCGTAAACCAGCGACAGATTTTTACGACCAAGTTCCTCTGAGTCAATAACTCGTAAAATGCCGCAGATAGTTGCATTATGAAGCGTTGTAAATGTCAGCTGCGGCTCCGAGGGTGGGTTGAGCAGTGGTAGCCGCCCACGCACGTAATAAACAAAATTATTTTTAGTCATTTAATCCCGATTAAAAAATTGATCAAATTAAAGTTAGACTAATATTTTGAAGAAATAAAATTGTCAGCTAATTATAAAGTGATGGATTATACGCCAGCTGGTCACACAAATATGAAAAAAATATACATGTATGTGTTCAGTGATTTCCTCCCATAGGAAAATTTATCAGATGATAGATTATGTATTGTTTTTAATAAATAAATAAGTCAGCTGGCTATACGTAGGTGGAATGTGTGTCAGCTGATGCCCTGAAGAAGTAACGTAGGAGCTAGTCGGAAACATTTATAGCCTAAGTAAATGTATCAGCTGACGAGTTTTCCCCCCAACATACTGCCAGCTGATTTGTTTTATTACTTACAGGATCATTTCAACAATCCGCACAAACATTTTTTTTCGGGTTGATATGACGTACTTAAAGTTATTCAACGATACATTTAATGTGCAAACTGAAATGTCCAATTTTATGGCAATGTTTCGATTAAATCCAATTTTTTATGGAAACTTTCCGATTCTTAAGAATAGAAATAAATAAATATTTTGCTAAGCAAATCAATTAATTTATAATTTTTCAGTATTTCAATTAATAATGTTTAAGATTTAATACAAAAAGTTATTTAATTATGTTTGGTAATTTAATCATTTTCGCTTCTGCTCATCTCACTTTCTTCTCTTTCTGACTCACTGTCAGAGCTGTTTTCCAGCATGTCTTCATTATCGTCATCTGTTTCAAAATACAAAAAATAATTTAGTATACATGTTTAACGTTGCACGAATAAAATTAAAAAAAATGCTTACCTTCTGATTGAGTTATTTGATCAATGGATGTTGGTAACTGAGTACCAGAAAACCACATGATTTCATATCTGTTATCTATTTCTACCCAGTCATAGTCAGAAGGCTCATTGACAGTTGGTACTTTCAGGTATAACATGTCCTTAGAAAATTATTATATATATATATATATATATTATTCCGTTTTGCACGGCGGAAGAGATGAGCCATCAATACCTTTCTTAGGTAATCGAAACGAATTGTCATTATCAAGAAATTTGTATGTTTTTTGAAACAATGCTACTCTTGCCTCATTTATAAATTTTTATCGTTTCAAACCATATACAGAACGAGAATTTGTTTATTACGTGCGTGAGCGGCTAAAACTGCTCAACCCCCCCTCGGAGCCGCAGCTGACGTTTACAACGCTTCATAATGCAACTATCTGAGGCATTTTACGAATTATCGACTGAGAGGAAATAATTGACAAAAATTAGCGCCTGGCTTTCGGACTATTAATTGTATACCCTCTTCGAGCGCTGACAACAAGATGTCAATGGATCTAATGCGCTGGTGCGACAAATGGCAACTTATTTGCTGTATCAAGCAATAGTTTTGGTGTCTATAGTCCAGGAACTACCTGTTGGACCTCCAACAGAGGAACAAGAGGTTGTATCCTTATGTATCCGCAGCATACTATATAGTATATATACATACATATAGAATTGGCGCTTATACCCTTTATTGGAAATTTGACAGCTTGGTAACGCAGCATTGTCAAATGGATTAATTAACTAACGAATATTATATATGCAACGTCTGTTAGCAGCTCAATTTTTTGCAAGGAATGCATTTTTTTCAAAGATCTTTCCATTTACATTTACATTTCTATTTGTAAGAATCAGTGTTTGGAAAACTGCCAGCATTCTATATTGGAAAACTTTTATGACTTTGCCTTGCTGCGGTAGTGGCTACCGCTAACCTGCAATACAGCTGAAATGTGGGTTTTAGTTTGCTGTGCTGTTAACTTGACTGCGAAGTTTCAAACAGTTCAGCCGCAGTGGTGTTTGAAACAGAGCTTCGGAGCGGAACAAAGAATCAAGAAGCTAAAATCAATTTGCTTTTTAAACAAAAAACTTTAAGAAATAAAGTATAGTAGTACGAGTATAGTACAAGTAGGATGAGTAACTTTTCGAGTGTGATGCTTGCTCGTTGAAGTGGGACTTTACTACTCAATTGCCTATCCGGACAAAACTAAAAAAATATTCAAAATGTGCGAACTAATCTCTACCAACTGATAGTTGTATGATATAAAGAGGCGAACCAAGAGGGGTTTTATTATAATACAATTATATTGGGGCTACAAAAAAGCGATATTTTCAGAACATGCAATCGCTGTACGTTTTCGTAAGTTCAAATTCCAAGCGCTAGATGAACCTCCCTGGAAACTTATTTTTGAAAGCGAATTTTTAATAAATATTATTTTACTTATTTCTTTCTTTAATTTTTCTCATTTCTTATTCATCGTATGAACTTACACAAGTTTAATTAATGTAAATACGTTTGTTATTTTAGCTTTGGAGCTCGTTGGGGAAAATTATAGATCGTTCGTCACTGTTATGACTTGCACTTTTTATACATCGGGCATAATGTTATTGTCAGTGGTTACCTACTTAGAACGTGATTGGGTAAAACTTTCTTATTACACTTCTGTACCGTTTCATTTATATTTTGGGTACATTTTCATTATGCCGGAATCTCCTCGATGGTTATTAATGCGAGGACGCTTAGAAGAAGCTCTTGGAGTTTTAGAACGGATGGCAAAAGTGAACGGTCGAAAACTTCCAAATAAAATTAAAGGTGATTTAGAAGCAAAAATTTTGCAAAACAAGATTGCAAACGTAAAAACTGTTAATGTAGGCGTTTCAGACTTATTCAGGTAAATAAGTTTCAGTTTGTTTCATATATGTACAATTAATACATTTCTACAATATTTATAAAACTATCTAACTAGTCGCATAGTTCATTACTTAGCCTAAATGTCTGTTTTTCACTAAGTCTGCGGAAGTAGACAATATATTGTAGATTGCATAATTTATAGGATACGTACGTATTTATATAGCGATATGTATGGTACCTCAAATCGCTTTTGGCAAGAAGTAGGAATGCAGGATATTATGTGCTTCATTGTATGTTAAAAGCAGCGGAGGCACCCTCCGCCACCATTAATTTTAGAAATAGCTTTAAATTCAACCTTCAAATTTTCACTTCATGCGTGCATTAGGTATGGTGGTTGTTAAATAAACAATTATTTTGAAAGAAAGAAATCTTTATTTTGACCTTTACGTGCTCCATTGCTTGACTATTTGTATATTGCAAATGACTAGTTCACAAGTGTCAAATTTGATTGACGTACGACGCAATTTGCAAAAATTATAAATCTTCCGATAGGGTAATTAATTTTGATTGGTCGAGTGACTATGTAGGAAATGAGCAGATAGAATTCTACTGCCGAATCCCGGCGATGCGACAGCTGAGGTTACTCTCACAATTGACCAATCCTTCTAATCTATCATCTTTGATTACAAAGTGCTCTCCTTTTTTGTTGCTGTCTTATTGTTTGTTTATATTCTCATTAAAATTTTGGCAATCAAACTACCAAAATTTAAAAACAAAATACATGTAAACGCAAGTACACCATTTGAGCGAGTAGCCATGGATGTTGCGGACCCGTTTCCAACAAATAATTCCGACAACAAGTTTGTTCTCGTTGTTATGGATTACTTTAGTAAATGGCCAGAAGTGTACGCTCTACCACACCAAGAGGTCAAAACTATTGCTGTTTTTTGTGTAGAATCAGTTTGGAGTACCTATTGAGTTGCATTTAGATCAAGGAAGAAACTTCGATTTCGCAGTATTTAAAGAGATGAAGCAACACATGGGAATCAAGAAAACACGTACAACATCCTTTCATCTGCAATCGAATGGAATTGTCAAAAGATTCAACCACACTCTAGAGGACACTTGCGAGAGGTAGTTGGATAGTACCAACGAAATTGGGACAACCACATCCAAATGTTCCTGTTGGCCTATCGCTCAGCTGTACAGGAAACCACTGGCCAATCTCCTGCAAGGATAACCCTTGGAATCAATTTAAGGCTTCCGGATAATTTATCGTTCAGAAGAGGTGACGCTCCTGCAATGGAGAAAAGTAGTCACAGGGAAACACAACATACCCAGTTAATGAGTGCCAAAATGAAGGATCTCGCAAAACTGTCAAAGATCCTCTGAGTGCTTCGAAAGGGATAAAGTAGTTCTCAAAAGATAGGTTTGTAAAAATGCACTGAAATCATCGTATATTTACATTCTCGTGATGTTGATCGCACGAAAGCTGCATAAATTCTAACAAACGCCAAAATCAGCCAAGAAAGGTTTTTCCAAGCAGTGCTGCTGAGGTGAAAACGAAAATAATGCAATTTGCGATAGGAGGTATAAAAAGTTCATACGAAATGTACTAATTTCTATCAATATTAAATATATCTGTATGCAAATACTTGTACTACAGTGGCTCACAATCAAAATGATACAGCAATCACATTTAACACTAAAATATCGAGGTCGTGTGCGGGAAATTAAAATGTCCCGGGAAATTAATAGTATGCAAAATAAGGCAAAAACTGTGCAAAACAATATTTTCATTGACATTGATTCCAGATGGATGTTAAGAAGAGTACGTGAAAATCCACATTGGAGCGCTCTATCAAATGAAGGTAAACAATATCTTGAGAAAAATTGTCATCCTAAAACTGTCGGCAGAGTTCCAACAGAAGCTAATTTCTGTGGACCCACAGCAATCAAAAAGCCATTTATCAGGGCCACATACTGCACTGCCAGATTGGAGTTTGCAAGAGATCACTAAGGATTAGAAGCAAGTTTAACCTTTTCAGACCAGACGGCAAAAGTTTTGTTTAAAGAAAGCCAAACAGCAAAATCTGTGCAACACAGTCAAAGACGTAATGGTATGGGGATGCATACCATTTAAAGAAACCGAAAATTTAGCTTTCATTGAAAGTAATATGGATAGGCATAAGTATTTGAATGTCTTAAAGGAAATTTTTTTACACAGTGCCACAAATTTAAACATTCGGAATTATTTCGGCTTCTATCAGAATCATGATCGGACACATAAATCGGTGATTGTACAGAATTAGCTCGTTTCGAATTACCTGCATATTGTTGAAACAACAGCGCAATCCCCAGATTTTATTGTTATTTAAAATCTTGGTCGGCTGTAGAAATTTCATTTTCATTGGATTCACCAAGTTCTTGATTTATTTGTTATGTTCATATTTTCATGATTGACCATCAGCTTTTTTTTATTAGCAGCGGGCGTACTTATGTATATTTTATCGTTCCCACGACAGTCGGTTCTACCGGAACGACCCGGATTTATATCCGGCCAAGGACTGTCACTTCAGCAGCATTCCTCGTATATGCACGGGGAATGCTTATGCTGCTACAACAACAACATGTATATTTTATGTTCCTGGGCAACCGCGTGCGACATTTGCATGCGATATTTTATTTTCCATAATATTGAATTAATCTTAACTTTTTGCATCATCATTCAAATGGAATACGTTTATTGTTATTCTGTTTTATTTTAAAGAACACCGAACATGAGGCTCAAGACCATTTTAATTACTTTGAGTTGGTTTGCTAATGAAACCGTGTATCTGGGTTTAAGCTATTATGGTCCATCATTGGGCAATGATCAATATGTTAGCTTCTTTTTGTCTGCGGCGGTGGAATTGCCAAGTTACCTGTGTTGTTGGTACTTAATGGATACCTTTGGTCGTCGTTGGCCTCTAAGTTTATCTATGATATTAGGGTAAGAAGCAAAATAATGTTTGTATAACTTGTTTATCTATCTATTGTTTAATTATCTAGGGGCGTTGCTTGCGTGATTACTGTTACAATACCAGATGAGAAAGTTGATGAGACCTTAATATTATACTTAATTTCAAAAGCTTTGCTTTCCGCTTCGTTCCTGATAATTTACCCGTTTGCTGGAGAATTATACCCTACACAAGTTCGAGGAATTGGAATTGGAGCATCAAGTTACATTGGTGGACTCGGCTTGATTGTTATACCGTTTGTCACTTATTTGGTAAGTTAAATTACTGTAATGATATGCTAATCAATACATGCATAAGTACATGTATCGTAGGTATGTACCAATATATTATATAAGCTGATATCGGTGGGAAATAACTCGGAATTAAAAGTGAAGGATTCGGTCAAAGTTAATGTATACAGTTATTACCAGGAACCATAATGTTATAAGGCTTTTGCATAAAAATATTTTCAAATTTTTATTTCCCAGCTTTTTATAAAAATGTTGGATTGGATGAATGTTTTTTAACTCATCAAATGAAATTCAACCTCATTTGTTATTTTCTGTTTTCTTATTCTTTGAACAAGAAAAATGGCCTTTTTTGACATATTTTTTCTGAATTTCCTATTAGTTATAATAGTTATACCGCGGCCGCCGTAGCCGAATGGGTTGGTGCGTGACTACCATTCGGAAATCACAGAGAGAACGTCGGTTCGCATCTCGGTAAACACCAAAATTAAGAAAAACATTTTTCTAATAGCGGTCACCCCTCGGCAGGCAATGACAAACATCCAATTGTATTTCTGCCATGGAAAAGCTCCTCATAAAAATATCTGCCGTTCGGAGTCGGCTTGAAACTGTAGGTCCCTCCATTTGTGGAACAACATCAAGACGCACACCACAAATAGGAGAAGAGCTCGGCCAAACACCCAAAAAGGGTGTACGCGCCAGTTATATATATATATACATATTATATATATATATACATATATATATAATTGGGCTTTTAATTTTCTGTCGTAAAAAAATTAATTACCGTAGGAAAAAATTATAAAAGTCTAAATCTTTTTTTGTAGTAAATTAGCATCAGAAAAACTGCCTAATGTATATTGTTTAAAAGAAGGAGTCAAACCACCACTTGACCCATTTTTTCAAGGAATAAATATGACACCTGTAAATTCAAAAGGCACTGACATTTTTTTTCAACTGCTGAACGCCGACTTTCGCGCTTACAGCGTTCATCCCTATTAGTCGGACTACCACAACGCTAATGTACCCAGGGAGTACGTTAATATTTGTAGTATTGGGGAAGAAAAGATGTTTAATTTGCTGATAATAGCTATATAACACTAATATAGATATATACCTTGGTTGAAAACGGTGTTATAAGGCAAGGCAAGCATCGGGAAGAATATCCTGTTTAACGCGGGTATTTTAGCATTAGGGAATCGGGGGGCGAATCCGAACATTTTTTCTGTAATATTGCTATCGTTAGAATATGTAACCCAAATTGGTCTTCATATATTAGTAAGGTTTCATAAATTTTACTCAAAATTTTAAGGAAATTTTGGTTTGTTTGAATGATCTTTATAGGGTTGTAAGGATTAGCAGTCACACTTAGATTATATTCAGTCACAGATCTTTTAAATGTTTTTCATTGTTAAATTTTTTGATTACTAAGGCAGAAGCAAGGCTTTTTAAGACCCTTAGACAGCATAAAAAAGCTACCAGTTCTATAGTAAAACTATAGATACGTTTCAAAATTGCTAAGAACCGCAAAAATCTGAAATAATGTAATAAAATCGCATAAAAAAAGGGTACTAGTCCCATATTATAACTATAAATACGTTCCATAGACCGCATGAATCTGAAATAATTAAATAAAATCGCATAAACAAAAAATTGTATTTTTGAAAATTATATCTTTATTTAAGAAACGTCAGAATCGAAAAATAAATTTACATCGTCAGAAATAGAATCAGACAATACCCGCATGTTGCACATTCGTTTAGGATTTGGCGTGAAATCACTTCCGTCACTTAAGGAAATGTACACGTCTGATCTGGATGGTGATGCAGGTGGTTCCTTACTTGTAGGGTTAGCATTTTTGATATAATCTGTGATGAGTTTTTACTTAGCTGGTTTAGAATCTTGTTTATATGTACAATTCCCGATAGGTCGACATGAATTTTTTAATTAAAAAAAAACCACACTATTTCAAAACCGCATAAAAACAGAATCTACTGTATTCTCTTTGAAAAACTTCCCAGTTAGCACAGAAAGTTATAAATATTAATTACTGCCAGGTTTCATAGCCTGCCAATTCTGCGCTTATCGTCTGCCCGAATAGCATTCGTTCTACAAACGAGATTACCTGAGTGTTTATTCCCGGATATATGTTATTGAAAGCACCCTTGATGTCCCAAAAGGCATCGAAGGTACTTTCCTTATACTGACGAGATTTCTCAATTGTTTCAACCAGAGAGTGAAGCGCTGTCTCCACTGATTTGCTTTTACTGTATGCATTGTTGCTAATCTTATCTCTAATATGCGCATCCAGCAACCGCTTTAAGGATTTTAATACGAAGAATTATAGGCGAATCAGAAGCTCTTCGATCACGTACGTATGGTTTTTTCTCATTTAGTAATGAAGACCTTTTTTCCTCAGCCCATTTCTTGACAGAAGTCTCTGCCACCCTAATGGCATACTTAAAGGAGGAAAAGGAGTTGTCTTTGGACTCTCTCCAGTCTTTTAAAATCTGTGCCCCACGTTTGTTGACACACATACAAATGTTGTCTAGAACTTCCCCTTTAGTAGTTGTTACAAAGGTTAATTATATATATGGATAGGTAAAATATTCAATAAAAAGTCTAGCCACCACAATTAGCTATAATAGCTATACATCTTCGAGTCATATTTTGTGTTAATTTTCGCGCAAGTTGTGGAAGTGATCGGCTCCAAATCAGTCGAATTTGCTTCGATAACTGTTTGTTTGCCTATATTTATATTTGTTTTACTTTGTGTTTTTGTTTAACTATTGCCCAAACATTTTCAATAGGGTTGGCTCCAGGCGACTCTGAAGGCCAATTCAATATTTCAATCCCATTTTCCACTTTTCACACCTCCGACTACGATGCTTGGGGTCGTTGTCTTCTTGTAAAATCCAAGATTGGCTAGTTCTTCCAAACATCTCCGCAGCTAACTGTAATAATGCTTTATGGTAAATTTTATTCATTCAAATCAGCGGTAAACACAAATTCTTTTTCGGATTAGCCCCAAACATGAACCTTAATTGGATGCTTAACAGTTCGTTGGTTCGTTTCGATTATCAGCAGTACATCAGGACTGATATGTGTAACTATTCCGCCAAGAGGAAGATTCAGCGGTGAGTATCACGTTAGCCTAATACCGTTCTAAATTTGCCTAAGCCCATGTGAGCCTTTTTTTAACGAGTGAAATTAAAATGTGTTATATTTCGCTCCGGAATTTGAGGTTCTGCAAGAAAACTTCCTCGAATTGCATCTCTGGATACATTAACATCACTTTTCCTTTAAACTACTTCTCCGGTGAATACCCATAGGTTTTAAACTTCGGTATACCATTGCACCGATTTATTTATGAACATTTTCGGTTTCTTTAAATAATTTTCTGCAGATGTATATGACATTTTTGGACCTTTAGTGTGTATGGACAGGAACACTGCTTCAAATCGCCTTTTGGTAGCATGTTAACTAGGATTGTTCAAAATCGATAGTCAGCATCGATTATATCTTGTACGGTTTTCATAAAATCACAACGAATTATATTATTAAATGACCACTATTAAATAAAACATTAGAACTTTGACCAATAAACTTATATTACATTTAGGAAGCCCAAAACCGGTTTTCATCTTAATGGGATGTTGACAGATTTAAACCCTTTTAAGATATGAAGGTCTTTGTAAAATTATAATAGAAAAGTATACATTATTTTCATGGTTTCGAGAATAGTGTCTTTGGGTCGTTTAATAGTATTTTCCTCAAAAATCTTTCGCGTTAGTGGCCTGTACTAAAACTTAACAGTGAATCTTACACCATAATAACCATATAGCAAGCTCCAAAAAAAATAAACAGCTTTGAATAAAATTTCTTTAACCCTTTAATGTCAAGTGATTAAGGTGAAATCACAAATTATTCTGAGCTAAGCTCGGCACGCAAAAATACTACGGAAAAAGCAAAAATAAAAAAAGTTAAGTTTGTAAACCTGTGTTATTTGCTTCGAATGTTATTAAAGCGCGTAAATTTTGATTATTTCCGAATTCTGAGGTTATTTTCAATATATTAATTTACTTCCCTTATTCATTTCGCTAACTAGCAAATTACACAAATCCCAAACAATATTACGTTTAAAGCATAGTCAAGAATGATAGAATAAGATATTACGCCATTCGAGATTCGCTGCGGCGGCATGTTCCGAGAATATGCAGCCACAAGGAAAGGAATTTCTAGTTTGTGAAGAGGAAGAGTATGTGAAAGCGATAAAAACTACTAAACACAAGAAATTATACACACACACAAACACTTTGGAGGTATTGTTATAATTCGTGCTTTCACAATTCAACACGCAGCACTCCATTAGTTGCTTAGTTTAAATGTCACAAATCACAATATTACCAAGCCACTCACTGAATTTTTTCAAACATGAAATTTCTCCTTCTTTTGTTCGTTTATTTTGTATAGCGGTGGAGCTGACGTCAGACTTGTCAAAATCACGCAAAATAAAGTAACTGTTTTTTAATGGCGATACTCAATTCGCCTTGTATTTTTATCATATGAGACAAGTTGACGAAGATTCCTGTTGAATTACCATACATCATAGTTTATTGTCGTATGCAAAAGAAATGCAGTTTTATTTCATATTTTTAGGGGAAAGATAACTTGAAACTTCCTCTTGTCATAATGGGAGTAGTATCAATGATTGGTGGACTTACCAGTTTAAGGTTACCTGAAACGCTTCATGAACGCTTGCCTCAAACTCTTGAAGAGGGTGAGAATTTCGGAAAGGATTGGTCTCTTAAGAAATGCCTACTATGTTATTCAAAGCAGTTAAGTCAAGATTAATTCGATTTTATTATTTTCTTGAAAATCTAAGTCATATATTTCAGAAAAGCAGTATCACGCTATGAATCGTATGAAAATTTGGATCTTCTTCATTCAAAAGCAGGAAATGAACCTAAATCGCAAAAAGTGGATCCGGTTCGAAATATTCAGCCGCAAGGGACTTCAATAAAACGTTTGGTGCGGCAAATGAGTGTTATGGATACACAAAAAAATTTTGATGGAACAATGCAGTTAACTCACTGGATTTAAAGTATCGAATCAGTCATTTCGTATTGAAATTTTGCATTTTATTTTAAGGTTTAATATTCAAAATACATTTTCTTGTACAGAACCAAAGGTAGTCGACAACATTTATCAGCTTATTTATTTCAGGAAAATTTCTACAGACTGCCCATCAGCTAATATCCGAAGTCACCACCTACAATTTATTTAATTGCTATATTAACGACAATGTTTCTGTTTTTCAATTTGGCTTAGAAACATACGTTGACTATGACACATATTTAAAAAAAAAAATGTAAAGTTTTAACACATGTTGGGTCAAAACTTACTTCATTTATTAAATTGAAAGAACGGGTAGAGTTTTGAATATTTTTCCATAAAGAAGCAATAATTTTAACAAGGTCCCCCATATGAACAATATATTTTATAACCCCGCTCTTGTGCATAACATAATTTTGCTCACTTAACAATTGTATATAGCAGCATAAAGGATATACATATACGATCTTGTAAATCAGAATGAGAAAAGTATTTGATTTAGAGCTCGAACAAAAATCGATATATTTCAATGAAGCTTTGTACACATATTTTTTATAAAAGGCAAGTCGGTATTGGAAATAGGCGGAATCGTTAAATAACCACGTCTACCCCTCATATAACGGTAATTTTCTGTCTGTTATAAATTATAAATTAAATTACTCATATTTTATGCAAATGATGAACCCAAGAAAAGAAATACGATTACAAAAAATGGGCGGTGATACACCAATTTTTGTATAAGTGCGTGCACCTCGATTTAAGAAAACTGACTCAAACTTAATACTCGTATTGCCCTTCACGTCATTTAGACTCGATATAAATATTATTGAGGTCGGATACAAACCACTTTTTATATGTTAAGACTAAATTTTTGTGTATCCTACAGGATCCGGCTGTCTGTTAATTGGCTAAATGACAGTCCAGAGTATTGTTTACAAGAGCGCGAAAGCATTTTGCCGAGAGTGAACGCGAAAAAAGAATATCCGTAATGCATTTCAAACTTAATAGTGTGATTGTATTATATTTGGCTAGAAAATCACAACCAACGATTGTTCGTGAGCTCGAGCAACTTAAAGTAAATAAAGTTTTTTTTTATCGCACCATTACTCGTTATAACGATACTGGTAGCATCGGCAAACGTCATGGAGGTGGTCATCAAAAGACTGCAACGTCACGTGAAATGGTTCAAAAACAGAAGAAGCGACTTGAGTAAAGTCCCCGACAAACTGTCAATCAAATGGTGAAAAAACTGAAAATATCTGACCATAGCATCCGCCGCATACTGAAAAATTATCTAAAAGTCAAACCTTATAAGTTGAAAAAGGCGCATGATCTCACACCAAAGCAGCAACAAGTCAGACTTGAGAGAACGAAGGAGTTGCTTCGCTTGGACGAAAGCGATCAATTTTTTATAATTTCTGCAGCATAGCAAAGCGTCTACGACTCTCCTGTGCCGTAGGCATGCAAAACTGCAAACAAACCCACACATAATACTAATACAAGAACCATGGGTATGTCATAAGCGTATCTGTGGTCTAGGCACTATGTCGTGAGGACAAATACTTCATTGTGAAGGGAATATGAGACCGCGAGTATGTATTATCATGCCGAGGTTGATCGAACACACGATGTTAAAAGAGCTATGCTCCGGAGATATCGTTGCTGCAAAAATAAAGTACTTGAAAAGTGGGAACAGTGTCGAAGCTATCATAGTTTCGGTCTACCTACCCTACGACTCTTTACAGCCACCTCCTTCGAGGGAGCTAAGAGAAGTGGTGAAGTATGCAGAATCCAATAATCTGGGGCTAATAGTGGGCTGTGATGCAAATTCACAGAACATTGTGTTGGGAAGCAGCAAATGCAACCCCAGAGGTCTCAAGTTACTGTATTTTATCCTGTCATCAGATTTGGTCATTCAAAACACTGGCAACAAACCAACTTTTGTGACCAGAAGGAGACAAGAGGTGATTGATTTAACACTTACCAATAGGTCAGTTGAAAATCAAATCAACCAATGGCGAGTTTTAGAAGAGGACTCTCTTTCTGATCATCGTCTAATCGAATTCCGACTGGGAATCGATACAATATCAATACCTTCCGGTAGAAATCTTCGAAATGTGGACTGGGATAGGTATGGTGAGCTTGTAACAGAGCGATTACCAAACCTGGAAAAACTCAAATCAGCAGAAATTATTGAAGATGCTACTAAGAAATTAGAAGGTACTTTAATCAATTGCTTTGAGGAACTGTGCCCACTCAGGCAAAGCGGACAGGGAAAGCGGTTCCCTGGTGGAACCCTGAACTGTCGAAGCTTCGTGTATGGTCCAGAAAACTTCTTAATAAGGTCTTAAAGACCCAAACAGAAGAGGACTGGGCTAATCATCGACTTATACAGAGAGAATATAAGAAAAAAGTACGGAACGCCAAACTTGAATCCTATAGAAATTTCTGCAGTAGCGTTGAAGAAATGAGAGAAACAGCGAGACTTTGTAAGGTCCTTTATCTAGACCGCTCAGTAAGACTGGACTCCATTCGAAAACCTGATGGTTCATACACCATTTCAAAATCGGTAACGTTTAATGCTCTACTCGAAACCCATTTTCCGGGTAGTAGAACTCTCTCTGACGTAGAGAGTGGCATGAACAATAACGGTAGCAACGGTGGAACCTCTAGGTACAGCTGGTATATTGCTAGTCGGATAGTGACAAAGGAATCGATAAGGTTTTACTTGTCTTCCTTTGAGAGCTTTAAGTCCCCTGGACTTGACGAAATATATCCAGCAATGCTTAAAAAAGGAGGAGACAGGCTGATTGAGGCCCTGAAAAGGATCTTCACAGCCTGTCTTGCATTTGGTTATATACCATCCCAATGGCGACGCGTAGGAGTAGTATTTATTCCGAAACCAGGAAAAGAGGACTATTCCCTAGCAAAAAGTTTTAGACCAATCAGTTTGACATCGTTCATGCTGAAAAGTCTGGAACGAGTGGTGGAGAAACATATTCGAGTGGGAGAATTGCCGAGAAGTCCACTTAGTAGAAATCAACACGCTGATCAGAGTGGAAAATCATGTGAATCATCCTTACACGATCTTATTAGCAAGATTGAAGCCGGACTGGAAGCTGACGAATACACAATGGGCGTGTTTGAGTACATTGAGGGGGCTTTTGATAATGCCACTTTCGGCTTAATATGTTCTTCTGCCGAACGACACGGAGTTAATCAAACCATAGTAAAATGGATATATTCCATGCTCTCTGAGAGGCTGTTAACCGCTGGTGGGAGCAGTGACGAACAAATCACAGTCAGGGCCAAGCAAGGATGTCCCCAAGGGAGTGTTCTTTCTCCGCTGCTGTGGTGCTTCGTCGTAGACCCTCTATTAGTGGAAATGCAGGAGCTCGGTTTTCATGTCCAAGCATACGCGGACGATGTCTGTGCACAAACCTCGGATAAATCCTTAAGGAGGCTTGGCACGAAAGTGCAAAGAATTCTTGACAAAATCGGTGCATGAGGCAAAGTCTTTCCGTTAATCCGAACAAAACAACCATAGTCTTGCTTACGAGAAAACTGAAATTGGATGGACTCAGTCTTCCAACACCGAAAGGTCTTTCCAATGAAGTTAAATATCTAGGAGTAATCTTGGATAAGAAGCTGACTTTGGAGACACACGTTTCACTGAAGGTTAATCGTGCATTGAAGATTTTTCAGCAATGCCGTAGAGCCTTTGGTAAAACCTAGGGTCTGAAATCTGCTGTGGTCCTATGGATATACACAGCACTCATCAGACCAATCATCACTTACGCTTCTGTGGTCTGGTGGCGACGGAGCATGGTTAAGTCCACAATCCGGGAACTATACAGGCTGCAAAGAAGTGTATGTTTATGCATCACGGGTGCCATGAGTACAACCTCTGCTGATGCCCTAAATGCTATTCTTGATTTGCTCCCCCTGGATCTTAAGATACAACAGGAAGCAATAAAAGCAATGTGTAGACTCCATAAATAAGGTTTCTGGCACGGAGATGGAACTTTGGGACACAGAGAAATCTTTAAGTTGCTATCGGAGCATTATCCACTGTTTTTGGTACCTAAAGATGACTTGATACCCACAGTCTCATTTGGAAGAAAATTTGATGTCAGATTTCCATTGCGTGAGCAATGCAGCAATCCAGAATGCATGCAGGGAGGTTTGACGGAAATTTTCTTTACCGATGGGTCCAAGAATGAAATAGAGTCTAGAGCCGGATGGTACTTAAACGATAGTAATAAGTATCACTATGCTATGGGGGAAATGGCAACTGTTTTCCAAACAGAAGTTTTTGCCATCTTGAAAGTAGCCGAATGCATAATCGAGAGGAGAAGGAGCGGGAAACAGATTGGAGTCTTCAGTGACAGTCAGGCTGCACTGAAGGCCCTGCAAAACGCGAAGCAAACCTGAAAGATTGTTCAAGAATGTAAGAAGAAGCTTAATTCTGTCGCAAGACAAAACAGGCTTGTACTTATATGAGTTCCGGGACACTTCGGTGTTCAAAGAAACGAAATTGTCGACGAATTGGCCAACCGTGGAGCAGCGGTGCCCCCACAAGGGCCAGAGCCAATAATCGTAATCAGTTCCGCAGGAATCAAGAATTGGATCAGTGATTATGTAGGCAATCTACATAAAGAGCTATGGTCCGGTCTAGAACGCTGCGGAACTGCAAAGTGTTTTGTGACAAGCCCGAACAGAAAACTGTCAAACTTTCTATTAAAATTTGGAAGGAACGACGTTCGGTTGATGGTCTGTATTATTACAGATCACAACCCATTAGGTCAACATATGACTACCATTGGATTTATTGAGGAACCAGTGTGACTGTCTTGCGTGTAGGGGGCGGATAGCACTGAGCACTTTCTCTGTGAGGGTCCTGCCTTTGCTACAGCAAGACTACGAGGCTGGGTTCCGATGTCGTGAGACTGAGTAATATTCGTTCTCTAAAACTGGAGGATATTTACAGATTTGCCAAAGAATCTAGAAAATTCTCACAGGACTAACTATCTCTGTCTCTGTCTCTATTCTTTCCTATCTCTTTCTATGATACTTTTCTCCTTCCCTCCTTGACTATCTACCCCCTTTCCAGAGCTTCAAATACAATGGGCTTTTTAGCCTGAGTGTTTTAGGAGCCACCAAATCTCCTGGTGCTCCTTGGCTCGACTTTTTCAAATTTCAATTTCAGCAGTGAAGACATTGGTACTGTGAGCTTAGAAAGCCCACCGGAAAACTCTCTCTTGTGTCAGCCCATATGGGACACGAAGATGAGGATGCCCATCCTTGCTAGTGAAGGAGGCCCTAGTTGAAGTGGCGCACATTCCTACACCTCCTGGAGAAGTGCATAAATAAACAAAAGAGTTGAAGTCACTTTTTGGTTTTATTCTTAGCTAAAACGTGTTTATATAATATGTTATATATATAAATATATATAGTTGGTGCGTACACCCTTTTTGAGTGTTTGTCCGAGCTCCTTCTCCTAATTGTGGTGTGCGTCTTGATCTTGTTCCACAAAGGGAGGGACCTACAGTTTCAAGCCGACTCCGAACGGTAGATATTTTTATGAGGAGCTTTTTCAAGGCAGAAATATACTCGCAGGTTTGCCATTGCCTGCCGAGGGGCGACCGCTACTAGAAAAATGTTTTTCTTAATTTTGATGTAATAGGGGTATAATCCTACCTTAATTAATGCGGTAGAGGAGGTCCTTGACCTCATTCTGACCTCTTCCCCAATTATGTATCGAATGCTTACCGCTCACTCCTTTTCGGCTCATAGATATATTCAGTTCAGTTTAAACAAAATCAGGTCGAATAGATCCTCTTGCAGAAACCTTAGGAGTACAGTCTGGGATCTGTATTGCAGATATTTTCAAAATCTTCTTGAAAGCAGAATTAGGAACCCACAAGAAAATTTAATTATGGCTCATGAAGAAAATGCTGCCAAAGCGTAGAGATTTGCCATAAGTCCGTGAGGTTCAAACGCATTCTGTCGAGAGATTCCAAGCCCTTGGGTATCTGAGGAACGAATCGGGGTGTTTGCCGAGGAATGGCCAGGAGTCAGTCAAATTACTTCTTGATACCCATTTTTTGGCGAATCGATTATTGAGCAATTGCGTGTGGAGAATCACACATTTCGTGCTTGCCTAACTGTTTACTGGATAAACGATAACTGGCTTGTATGATTGACTAGTTCAAATTCTTTAAGTCGCCTTGGCCCAATGGCATCATATCCACTCAATTGCAGAAATTTGAGGAGATTTCTTGACAGGCAAGAGTTGCACATTCATACACAAAAGGTGTGAAATTCCTTGTTGACTGTTATCGCATGTCCAACATGCTTTTTGAAAAGGCAAATCTCCTAATTGAGGTGTCTGTTTCCCAGAAAGGGTTCGCTAAGGGTGCCCTTCACCACACTAAGGGGTATTTCAATAAAGTCCTCCCGGAGGCAATCTCTAAGTTTCTGGATAAAATAGCGGTCGGATCCGACCTTATCAGGTATATCTAGGGAATTCTTAGCGACAGAACGGTCGTGGCAGATTGGGCGGCGTCCCTCTTCGCGGGTAAATAAGTGGAGGATCTACGCAAGGCGATATTGTCTCACCATTACTCCGGGTAGTCGATGTTAACGGCTGCTGGAGGAGTTGTATACGTGGATGACGTGGCACTTATTGATGGAGAGACATTTTTGGACAAGCGAATTGCGGCTTGCCAGTCAAGTTGCCGAATTCACGAGGAAATGTAAAATACTCACACTTCAACTTATTCACTTTTTTTTTCTTTTCGTAAGTCACACTAACAGTTCTTTTTGTGGAAGCATGTGTGCATAGAAAAAATTAAGACACCAAACAACTGGTGAAACCCGGGGGCTTAAGAATAATGAAATGGGCATCGCCCCAAGACGATGGCGTAATAATTTGACAAATTTCCGAGTTTCCGATAATTTGGCGCTTTCAACAGGCTACTGCGACAAAAAAAAACGACAGCGTGATGAAAGTATTTGAGTGCTGCAAATCCCAGAGCCCAGATCTCAATTCTATTGACGATTCATTGTGAAAAACAAAATTGTGCAAGCAGCTTCGGTTGCTACGTGACAGGAGTACCAGGTAGCTGAATCCTGCACGCTCATTTCACACGTATTCACACACTCGACCAATCAGTCGTTGTTCAGCCGCAACGAAACAACATGAGCGATGGTTGTGTTAACTTTTTTTTCGTTTATCGCCAACACAATCTCAGTTTTTTAGTAAGCAAACTGATTCATAACTCCTGCTATGTCAGCCAATCAGCAGATTGTATCAAATTCGCTGAGAGCCGGTTAACGGTATGATATTGAACACACCTGTATACATCTTTTCAACATGGAAATGATCGGTGATTGTGACCGCACGCTCTCTACTACAGCAGCAAGCCATGGGATTATGAAAAAATAATATTTTTTAGCGAGAAAAAGTTTGAGGGAAGTGACCATTTTTTATTAAGAGTTTTCCAGATAGTGGTAGTTTTTCGAAAGTGGTTTCGCAAAGAAAATACTAAAAAATGATTTTTGTGCACCAAAGAGCAGATTATCAAAATCATTGAAGTTTATGCATATCATTCAGACCTTTTATGAATGAAGATTTTTAAATCATCTGCGTAGAGCAGAAAATTTACGTAACAATGGTGTAATTTTGTTATACAAAGTCTTAAACAGAGTTTCGAAAGATTCGTTTGCTCTGCCTCTGTTGCCTGTGTCTGCATCTTAACTGGTTCTATAACTGCCGACGCTGCTGCCGTTCTTGCTATCGTTGTTCACGCTGTTCGCTGTCGGCAATATCGCGACATTATCTTCGCTGCATTAGCATTCTCCCCATTTGTTGTTTTTGGCTTTTAATTGTTGTTGTTGACGTCTGTACGGTGCACTGTTTATTTTTGCTACTTACACGGATTATAAAGCTAGAACCGAAAATTTAAAGCGTAATGGAAGAGATATGTAAGTGCACAACTGAAGGCATATGAAGAACAGGTACTAAGTAGAATAGGCTTGATCACAGCTAAACTGATTTTGGGATAAAGCTCATGAAGGTTGAGAACGAATGTGCTCAAACGTTTCGTGAAGATATGTGGGAGGCTGGATTTGCGATACAATAAAAATAGTGTCTCAGTAAATTTTAATGTTAGTGAGATACCGCACCGCAGACCGCATTCCGAACGTAATCGCGAAGTTATGCTGATCTATTCAGGCAAAGACATTTAAAATCGGCCTATTCTGATATGGGTGAAGTAAACGTTTGTGTGCAACTTTGAGGTGCAGCTGTCAAGGTATTCTGGATACCATTAAAATTATATTAGTCGGTAACAAATAACTATAAGTGCCTCGGCACTTCTCTGCTCGCTATCTTTGGGCTCTGCAAAACGGTTTATAGCAGTTGTTTCATCTATTCGTCACTTCCTAAAGCTTGGCAAATCGAAGAGGACTTATGGTATTTGGAACACTTTAGTTTGTTCTCAATTAATTCTCTCTAGTAACTGTAGCATGTATTATCTCGAATTAAAGAAACGCAACACAAATAATGGACCATAATATTATTGTAATAATAGAGACACAATTCAAAATAATACTCTTTATGTGTTGCAAAACTAATCACCCGTCCAAGCGCATTGACATAACTAAAAACATAACGACACTTTTGCAGTTAAAGAAGACAGTCCCGGAACAGAATTGCAGCGGGACAGCGGGTAACGGGTTAATGGGATCAGCTGATCCACTTCTGTCGGTCGGTTAAAAACAATTGTGACGGGACGGTTTTCAACTGGCATTTTTTGGTTATATGCAATTCTGCAATTCTGTTCAAAGGGATAATGATGATAAAGGAATTCCTAGGCCAGTTACAAATGTGTGCTGCGAATTGGTTTATGGACAAATCGTTTTGGATAAATTCAGCTAGGGTTTATTCGAAAGAGCAAATATTCCCATTATGTATGGAACACGATGTTTTTTAAATGACTGGCCTACCCATTGTTAACACAACTATTAACACAGTTTTCCAAGACTTGTTCAATGGCTTGCTTAATATTCGCCCTAAGGGCCTGAACCGCTAATAGACTGTTCACATAACATCGGTCCTTCACGACACACAAAAAAAGGTTAACGGCGTGAAATCGTAGCTCCGAGGTGGCCAATTGACATCGGCGAGACGACTGATAACACGTATACCGGACGCATACAGAGCAGTCTTAGACGATGCAGCTATAGTTGTCGCCGGGGTTACATTCCCGCCCATATATTGGGGGAAGAGGATAATTTGGATAATTTTATACACATTAAATAATCAAAAACAAGTTGGCAAATATATTTATATTTTATTTATTAAGCAAGTAAGCACACAAACTTAAGACAATTCAGAGTAAAAACTACAGAAATCATTCAATTAAAATATTAAGAAATGAAAAAACAATATGACGTTGTAGTCAACATTATACAATAGTTTAACCGTTCATTAAAAATCATTTCTTAGTCAACTTTTACCACACTATATATCTTACGAATAAAGAAAAAGCAGGCCATGAAACCTATCGTTCCTGTAAGTAAAAAGAACAGGAACACCATAATACAAGTATACCCGAAGTATAAGAACACAGACGCTCCATCTTTAATGGAAAGTTTAGTAAAAAAGTAATGACAGCAGTAAATGAAAAGATACACAGCCGTGAATCCCGATGTTAAAAACGATCTCCACCACCAATGGTAGTCTTCTGCACATAGATGAAAATAACACAGCAAAACTGTGGTCTCCGAACAGGTTATGATCAGTATTAAAAAAACGAGGAATAGAAAACCAAACATATAGTACATTTGATTAGACCAAAGGGAACTAAGAATAAAAAATAGTTGAATAAAAATACAGCCAAAAGGTAAAACGCCACCCATGATTATTCCTGGAATTGGTTGTGTGTAAATCGATTGGTCCGGAATCTGTCGTGGAATTTGATTTGTTCGCACAGGATGTTCCAAGGCCTAAAAAATTAAAGTTTTTACATTACTTAAATATTTATATTTCATTTAGAAACAAAAATGCAACAACTGTCTTATCATATTTTAAATAAACTGTTTAGAAACACTTTGCAGAGCGATTTACTAATGTTTCAATATGATGTTCCTCTGCTTGGTTATTTATGCACTATTTGTTGAACAACATTAAGACGCGCACCAAAAATTGGAGGGGGGGTTCGGTACGCTGTTTGTATACTGCGCCGTCTAGTTCACAACTGTCAGATATGATTGACGTACGACGTCATTTGCAAAATTATAAATCGTCCGGTAATAATGGTTGATTTTGCCCTACCCTGTATATACATACATATACACATGTATTATATATATATATACTTACCCTAAAGACTATTAATTCGTACCCCTACGGTCTCTTCCTATATATAGTATATCGGTTTGCAAAACTAAAAACACGCCACTACTTCTTTATAAAAATATAATATCATATATTCATCTAACAACTTTTTAGCCACCGTAGCCGAATGGGTTGATGCATGACCACCATTCGGAATTCACAGAGAGAACGTAGGTTCGAATCTCGGTGAAACACCAAAAATTAAGAAAAACATTTTTCTAATAGCGGTTGCTCCTCTGCAGGCAATGGCAAACTTCCGACTGTATTTCTGCTATGAAAAAACTCCTCATAAAAAAAATATCTATCGTTCGGACTCGACGTAAAACTGTGGGTCCCTCCATTTGTGGAGGAGCTCGGCCAAACACCCAAAAAGGGTGTACGCGCCAATTATATATATATATATTTTTGAATTTTTCTGGGTAAGCAGTTTTATAGTCTACTGAATTTTAGTTGATTTTTGCAATTTTTTTTTGAGGTGCTAAGCTCGTACTTCCATAAAAAAAAATCCATCACGTATTTTGTATGAAAGAAAAGGGATGTACTTTGTAAAGAAAAACAAAAAAGAAAGGATTGAGCATACTCAGAAAAATTCTAAAAATTCTGGTTGAAACGTTTCATAGAATTTTGAATGTACAATAAATTTGGAGAATTAAATGTTAAATGATTTTTGTTTTAGTATGAACTATATTTTTATATTGTAAAAAAAAAGTGAGGGGTGTTTATTATTTTGCAACGGGTTGTGAATCACTAACATTACGAATTAATAGTGGTTAGGGCAAGCAAATATATATTTTTATAATCAAATGCGCCACAAACTGCGAAATTTACCACAGGGTTCGACATTAGAACATCACTATTCTCATGAACCTACGCACGGGGGCAGATAAAATAATACATATGTAATAAATCCGCAGTAGAACCAACTAGTAATATTTTTCTACCCAATTCGCTGTAATTTCTTGCATCTTTACTTCTGGACTCTTACGCTTCAGAGGAATTACTAATGGGAGGATACAGGAAGAAATTATATCATTACCATTGTATACAAGTTTGTGAATAGTTCCCCCTCTAATCGTTGTACAAACTTATAAGAAGCACCGATAGATTTGGAAAAGAAGGTTTCTTTCGTTTGATTAACTTTCAAATTCAAAACAAATGGCAATGAAATTACAAGCCATACCACGGTAGGACATAGAGGAGAATGTGTTCGCAACGCCGAAGGGCGCAGGGCGCTTCTCCTTAGCTTGCTTGAAGTAACAGAATATATGTAATTCAGGGACCAATAAATAAATAGCAGTTATCCCGAATTTACAATTGAAAACGTTGCCCGAATTCTGAAATTTAACGAAAAAGTTGTTTCATAACAGTTATTAGATGGAATGATCAACAGAAAAAACAAAAGTTGGGAAAAGTTCGTATCGGTGACAGAACAAATATTTCTCTTATATAACGGTTTTCAAGCAACTAAAAAAAAAAATAAAAGATGTGTCTGTTGTAACTCTTATCGGCGAAATAAAAAATGTTTCTCAATTTAAGCTCACTGATATCGATGGGCTTTCCGTAATTTTTATAAAGAAATGTTGGGCGGTTATTTATTCTCTAAAAATAATACTACTAAAATAATACTAGATAATTATTTATGGAATTTTCAACGATAATTGAAAATTAACAAGTGTGCCTCCACCACTAAAAGCCTAATTGCAGCATCGGTCTGCCACTGGATGGTGACAATTGACACAATGTCCAATTTCGCCGTTTTTATTGAATATTGCATATTACACGGATTTTTCCAAAGTGTATATACATATATAATTGGCGCGTACATCCTTTTTGGGTGTTTGGCCGAGCTCCTTCTCCTATTTGTGGTTTGCGTTTTGATGTTGTTCCACAAATGGAGGGGCCTACAGTTTCAAGCCGACTCCGAAAGGCAGATATTTTTATGAGGAGCTTTTTCATGGCAGAAATACACTCGGAGGTTTGCCATTGCCTGTCGAGGGGCGACAGCTATTAGAAATCTCTTTTTCTTAATTTTGGTGGTTCACAGAGATTCGAACCTACGTTCTCTCTGTGAATTCCGAATTGTAGTCACGCACCAATCCATTCAGCTACGGCGGCCGCACAACATTTAGTTATTATATATAAATTATCTTCGTTTGGATTACACTCTACTTTACTATCATACAATCGTAGCGTAAAATCGTATTCATGCAGAAGGCGTTGCATGGTTTCAATTGATGATATACCCTCTGAAATATTCACTGCCTCTTCTGATGTGCCTCTGGGAACTGCTTTACGCCCCCTACTCTTTGTATTAATTACAATTTTCTGCTATATTCTGGGATATGGTCGGGATATTAGGCGGTTTCCCCGCAAAATGAGAGGATCGGGATCCCCTTGACTACCTGAGATCTGCTATTGGATAGGTGGGCTCAACTCGGCTATGGCTGGATAAGTGCTTCTAGCGCTAACAAAGCTTTAGCTCTCTAATTTTATGAGTGGCCTTACAGGACATTGTCTGCGAGGTATGTATGTGAAACTCTGCATTTGAGCTATTTTTGACCCCGATATACGGAGGATGAAGTGAAATCAACTCAGCACCCTTTCCTTAGCGGTCATCAGTAGTTAACACAACTGTAATTTAGTCATCATTCGGCTTTAAAATGCTTCGAAAAATTCAGAGCTTCTAGAGCAGTTCCCTCATAACAGCAATTGTGGTTGAGGTCAGGATTTATCTGTGCTGAGCTGCATTTTAGGAGTCATGTTAATGTGTTGCTGGACTCAAATGTTCCATTTCTCTGCAAAGCCTCAAAGGTTTATTTACTGATGAAAGCATATATGCAGTCATATGATTGGCGGGTTTGCCAAAACTCAATAGTAGGACTATTCTTTTTTTAACTTATCAGAGATAAATTAAGAGATGAGTACTCCAATTTCACCACATTTGAAATAAGTGGAGCACCGGTGTTTAACAGGTTGGGCAGCCGTATGAATATTATTCCGGGTTAAACAACTAATTCAGCATTTAAGTTATGGTTTCCATTCTGTGGGCGACCGAACAGGGACCGAACGGTGCACCAGAGCTTTGATATCTGTCAAACATAAGTTCCATTTACCAGGTTCGTGTTTCCAACGTTACTTGTGATGAGCTATAATTCAATACTTGTATCGAGAAGTTTGATATTTCTTAGTATAAACTTATAACGTTTTCACTCACGAGCTCTTTTCGTTATTTTTCCAGTGAGTTAAAAAATTCAGCTCGCTCAAAAGATGCAATTAACTCGCGGGATGATTTATTACAATTTTCGACGTGAATTATGGAGAGAAGTGCATTGATCACCTTGCTTCGACTTTTGGCGTTGAAGCACCCCATTCAGCTACTCCGAAACACTGGTACAACGAATTTCAACGTGGCCGTCGATCCTTGCAAGTTGAATAGCGTGAAAGCCGCATTTTTGTTCCCGAATATCGACGTTTTTCAAACTATTGAAAAAATTCTGAGTGGCACAACTGCTTTGAAAATTGGTTCAAGCGAATACAGTATTCACTTCAAAGAATAATATTTTGCAAAACAATTAAGTTACACACAGATGTTGTGTTCCGGAACTCCTACATTTGATTTTGAACTCCATCCAGCAGTTCGCAGAGAAGTTTTAACCGTACTAAATGCTATCGCTAGCAATAAAATAAAGATTTACATTGCCGGCCAACAAAAGCATTTCTCTTTAAAAACATATCCCCCAATATACCGTAATTTAACAATAATACCAAATTCACATTCACATTCAGTGTAGTCTCTTTGAACATTAATACACTTATACCAACGAGATTCCAATTTATGACTTCCATCTCTGAAGTGAGAATCTGGAAGCGCTGTAAAATGCGCTTCTACAGCTGTTATAACCTCATCATTTGATGGAAAACGCTTTCCACACATGATTTTTTTTAGGTCTGGATGTGGCTAGGGGCCAAAACAGATTAATACGGTGGTTAGTCTAACAATTCGAACTTTAGTTGGGGGATTTAAATTTTTTCGCGATTTTTTCCTTCAGCTGATCTAGCAGGTTAACAGAAATTCAGAATTTATTGTTTTACTAGTTTGCAAGTAATCCACAATAAAAAATTCATTTCGCTACCCAAAAAAACTGATGCTAACACCTTCTTGGCCGATTTCTTGACACGAACACGTTTCAGAGCCGATTTTGGAACCAGATTCACACCACTCTATAGCCTCTTGTTCGATGTAGGATCTTGGTGATAGACCCCAAATCAATGCACAAAATAAACTTTATCCTCTAAATGTTGCTAAGAAAGTCGCATTCGAATGTGGAATTTTCTCCAGTCCTTATGCACTTTAAACATGAGTTCACAAATTTCCTTTGCTTTTAAACCTTCCAACTATAAAAATTCAATCAATGCTCAATACTTGATTTTATCTATTGTAGCAAATACTGTGAAACGTCGACAGATTGAAATGAACATACGTTCATATAAAGAGTATATCAATACAACAACAACAAAATTAGGCCCCTTTTATCGAACCCCAAAACTTATTGAACAACCTAGTATAATAATTAATATGTTGTATGTCATTACCCGTTTTCGAAATCCTAAGTATGCTCCAACAAAAGTTAATGGCACAGATACTCCAAACCACAGGCCAAGAAGGGCTATAAGTGTGCTAAATGGAACTGCGCCCGAGCTGCTCTCATGCCAAAGAACCAAATTCATCACGAAAAAAAGGCCAAATACAATCCTAAAGAAAAAAAGTTATAAAACTGAAAATCATTGATTTAGTCTTCTTACCCAGGACATACTACAGATGTAAGAATAACATTGCTTTTCCACTTAACTCCTCCGAAACTCTTATAAATTCGTGCCGATACGTATCCCGCCGGAGTGCCAAGAGAAACAAACAAAACCATTGCGCAAGTCATAAGCGCTCCTCGGTTGGCGGGTGAAAGGAAACCCAAACAAGCAAACGCCAATGTAATTAGAGTCATGAAAGTAACTTGTACGCCAGATCCGAGAAAAATTGATAATAGCATTCCCTTCCGCGGTGGCCTAAATACGTCTCCATGTACTAATTTCCAACCAAATTCTTCTTGCGCATCTTCACCACTGTCCATTTGGTTGTAGCGTGCAATATCCTTATGTAGTGTCCGTAGCATTATCATTGCTACCATTCCCGAAAGAAAGAGTACTATTATTAAAGAGTTAAGGATAGAAAACCATTGAATATTTGTGTGTGGCATTGATTCCAAAATGTAGTCCCAACGCGATGACCATTTCACAGAGTTATCCATAATAAACTCAACGCTATATGTATAAGCGATTGAGAGGTGCTCACCCCGATTTAGTGAGTTACTTCGTATAGCGAGTGGGTCAGTATTAACGCAATCTATTTTTGAGTTATCAAGGTGGTTAATTGAACGTGGTTTTACCTTTACAGATATTATTCGACCACCATTTCCGTGAAGCCCGACACTATCATCTGGGTGGCCGCTATGATATGTAATTTGCAAGTCAACATGATTAAATATATAATAAAAACCCTGACGATTATAATTAGGGTTAACAAGGCAGGCCTCATCACTATCTGGCTGAACAAAGCAGCCCATAGGAAATCCTGTACTACAATATTGTTTGTCGTTATCCAATGGGTAACACCAAGTAACAGGCATATTATCAACAATCCAGTGATGTTGATAGTTAAGACTAATTCCTTTCTTTAGTGTCATAATCCGACGGTCGCTTTCCATTTCTCCACCAGTATAATTCTTAAAGCAAACCTGAAAATAAAAAGAAGATATATTTTAAGTGATACAATTTCATAAAAATAAGAGTTGTAATAGATTAGATTTGTCGGGAGTGGGACAAGTCCAAGCACTCAGTCAGGAGACCGTTGTACTACCAAGAGTTGTAATAAGTAGGATCTATATTTTAAGATATTTTTGCAAATTTGGAATTTAGTCCAAAAGAAAAATTTGAGACCTCATCCAAACTTCCAACATATTCTTGATTTCATTACCTTTTCATTATTGGCTAAACACATTGTCTGCTATTTTTCTAATACTATGAAAGAAAACTTCACAAATTATTTAGCAGCTTGTGCTGTTTCCTTTTGAAACAAATAAACAACTAAAATGTGTGAAACATATTCAGATTTTTTTATTTTCAGACGTAACTGCACCGAACCTTGCAGCAGTCCACAGTCCCATTGAAATCTCAAGCGCATTCTTCGATTTTCAGGCGATATCATAAGGAATGGTGTCATATTCACTATGGAGCCTCAGTAGGTTCCTCGAAAAACACATAGCGCCAACTTATAACCTCACTTTTTGAATAACATATATCATACACTAATGAATTGGCGGCCGCTGTAAGCGAATAAGTTGGGCGTGACTATATGATAGAAAAATAGCGGTCGCTTCTCAGCAAACCAAACAAACCCCCGAGTGTATTTCTACCATGAAAAAGCTCCTCATAAAACAACTATCGGCCGTTCAGAGTCAGCATAAAAATTAAGGTCCCTCCCTTTAACACGTTGAATGCCATGGGGATCACCGGTGACCGGCACTAAGTTTTTTTGTAGCGCCGTGGGGGTCACCGATGACAAATATCCTTCGAATAAAAGCACAGAGAAAACAAATACAAATTTATTCGTTTTTATTGCCCAAAAACATAGCAAACGAGTCATAGTTGTCATAGATTGACAAAAAAAAAGTGAAAATTTCTAGAACAGCATCAAATTGTTCAAAAACTTTATTTATTTTTAAGTTTTCTCGGAAAACAGCGCTCACTGCGGCACTAATGATGTGAAACAAATACGATTGTAATTTTACGTATATCAAAATACAAATCCAAAGACTGTTTCACATGATCTTTGAAAAACGATATCCAAATATAAACTACAAGGTTCAAGTTTTATGTTGGCTATTCTTAAAATTTCTCAGCGGGTCAGATTCAAAAATGGAAAGAAAGTTCATTGAAGATCTTGCTAGTGATGCCGAAGCGTCAGCCGGAGCAAACAATATGAGAATGCTGAACCGCACAGTTTATGAGCAGATCCTTAGATGGAAAAAACACTTTGAAACAATTAGCAACATTGCTTTAGCAGTGAATTCAGCTTTGAAGTGGCCAGCACAAGAACCAGCAGTAAAATAACAATATCCTTCCCAGTCTAGCGAAGATCAAGGATGCAATTAGAAAGCCGAAGCTCAAGGTGAAGCAGCGGGCGAAGATGGCATACAGCCAGAACTATTGATCGCCGACCCTCAAATTTCAGCGGAAATTATTCATCCCCACATCACCGCCGCCTGGGACAATGGAAAGCTGTCTCCGTACAGAATAAGGCATCATCGTGAAGGTACCAAGAAAGGCGATTCGCATGACTGCGGCAATTGGCAAACTCGGTGGACTGGTGGATATTTGTGGAGGAGATGGAAAAGTAACATGGGTGACCGGTGGAATTTGATGAAAGCTTCTGCTACCTCAGCTGCACTATCACGGCAAACGGCGGAGCAGATAAAGATGTCAACAATGTTCGGGTGAATGCATACAGGATGGGTGAGTTCGCGAATCTCCCGGCGCTCTAAACTGTGAATATTCAGCTCAGTTGGGAAGTCAGTATTGTTGTACGGAAGCGAAACATGGCTGGTCTCTAACACCATCACACAGAGGCTACAATCTTTTGTCAATAAACTCCGCATCATCAGTAGAATATTCCTGCCGAACACTATCAGCAACGACACCCTGTGAATATTAACGAAAGAGGAACCCATCTTATGGCAAAGACAACGCAGAAAGTGGCGTTGGATAGGTCACTCGCCTAGAAACCACCAGGTAGCATCATGAGAATGGCGCTGGACTGGAACTCGCAAGGCAACAGAGGTCGCGGCCGGACAAAGAATACTTGGAGAAGGTCAATGTTTTGCGAGCTAGTAGATGCCGACATCATATGGGAAAAATCTAGTTGCGATAAACCTTTATAAGCACGAGTATTTAAATATAATATCGGCATTATATACTCGTATATGTATATATATACAGTAACCATCCATATATCCCTCGTATAACGCGGTATTTCGCCCATATTTCTATACTAAAACGCATAAATTTCATTCACAACATAGTTTTTCCTCTAAACCTTTTTTGACGTTCAAAATTAAATGTTAATAATTTGTATAAAGCGTCATATGGAGTCGAATGAGCGAGTTATACGAGAATACTCCTACAACGCGGAGCCAATCCACCTAATTATAGGGGAATTTACTGTACATATATAAGTATATATAATATAACTGCCGCTTATCACACCCTTTTTGTGGAGGTTTGAAATAGAAATATCGCAAATCTGGTATGATACCCAAAAATACAATAATTGTTACTGCCATAAACTTATTTTTTGTAACTATTGTAATAAATAAAAATACTACTAATAGTCGACGTAATAAATATTAAAGGTAACTTACCAAAGCACATTTGACATTTTTTAAGAATTCGATGTTATAAGGTCCTGGTCGAATGCGTTCTCCAAAAACGACTTGTCCTAAATTTTCGACAGGAGAGTTCATCTCGTTACCAGTACAAAAATCAAAATGATGGTATTCATATGGAATTACTGATTCTTCAGTGTTCAGCCGATTAACGTAAAGTACAATTTCCGACTATAAGTAAAGAGAACAAAAATTTTTATATTAATAATAAGCTTAAGTTTGATTGCTTAAAAAGAGAATAATTTTTATATAATCGTAGAGTATAAAAAGTAACATTTGTCGAGAAAACGCACACTGTTGCGTAGTATAGGATGTAAAGTACCTACCATAAGATTAGCTGACTTCGAAAATGAGCAGCTAAAAACTAAACCGTTCCTTTCATATTTGACTATAAGAAAATTATTTGGTAGAGCATAATTTTATTATGCAAGATTTATAACAAAATCCAAAATAATGAATCCGTCGTCTCGTCATTAATACACTGGTACCCCGCACTTTGTTTCACAGATTTAAAATTTTATTAAAATTAATGAATTATCAAACAAACAAAAAATTTTAAGATTTTGAATGTTTCGATATTTCAATGGAATGAACAGGGTAAATACCTAACTATGGAAGAATTAAGTTTGGCAGTTGAAAACTATTTTATTTGAGTGGGATCCAACTCGAACACACCTTTTTTACCACAAGAATTCCTCAATCCCACGATATGTATGTAATATGGCGAACTTACTCAATCATTTTGCCCACAACATCGATATACGAATGCTGAATAAAAAGGAAAATGTGAAAAAACCTTAGTAACATAACCTTAACCTAAATCAAAGGCTTTGGTGGACAGCCCCATTAGCGTTCACCAACATGCATACCAAAGCAAAAAGATCTGTCAATCAGCTTGACATAGATCGAAATGGGGTTGGTAGTATGTAGATGAGTGCAGTCACAGTGCAGTCCACAATAACCTCGTCTCCAGAAAACTTTTGTCCATTCCAATAGCAGCCGGTTCATCGTACCGGAAGTCGAGTTCAAGTCGGGTTCCGTCGCTCCAGTAACTTGCTCACCTTTTGCATATCGTCACTACAACAGCTCTTTGTAGGAAGACTGCTCCCAATGCTTCTCTTTAGGGCTGGCATGGAGTCTAACCCTGGGCCCGAAGTTATCAATAACTGGTACCACCTTCGAAGATGCTCTGGCCAGCGCACCGCTTGGCATCGGACAACTAACTACGGTTTCTCCTGTTATAGAACTCTTCGCCCGCCACCGCATCTTTTGGCGAGGACGCGTCCCACCATAAGGCCATAACAACAACAGGGACATGCACAGAAAGACCAATGCAGACAACCACCGAAACGCGACCCTCATTCGGACTCTCGAGCAAGATGAAGGCTTTCGATACGTCAACCATTCCACGCTACTAGATGATTGTTGTTGTTGTTGTAGCAGCATAAACATTCCCCATACATATACTGGGAGTGCTGCTGAAGTGATAGTCCTCGGCCGGATATATGTAAGTCCGGGTCGTTCCGGTCACGTAGAACCGACTGTCGTGGGAACTCCAGGACAGAAGAGGTTGACCGCGAACTACTTGTATGGTCGGCAATCGTGTCATCTTTCGAGACCAAAGTTCAAACAGAAGAGGATAAAGCAAAAAGTGCCCCTGGGTGACTGGTTGTCCTCGATTTGAATACAATTAAAAGAGATATCGATTGCATCTCTGTTACGGATGTTCATCTCTCTACTAATACTCTACGCAACACTTGCCCGTTTCGTTTTACATTGCTTTACATGAACTATGCGTGTAATGCTCCTATTGCCAGTTGGATTCCGATATCGGCATTCGGAGATCGGAAGTTTAGGAAGGTTATAAGAGTTTCCCAATAACTGTCCTTTAATGTATGTCTGTATATTGTCCGGTCCAGTAGTTGTAGTTCTGTTTTGTCCTGGATTTTGTAAGTGTAGTAAACTAGCCATCTAGTGCACCGTGGAAAATCGTATTTTTACGCTTTTTCTCGAGGTTCCCTAAGGATCTATATTCACCTAAGATTAGGATTTTCTTAATTAGAATGATGTATCCGTGTTCTTTCCACGGATACATCGTTTCCCCTTCCGCCCGCCATCCAATTACTTTGTGACTACCATGGAAAGTTTAGCCTAAAATTTGGTAAACTTAGAGAGAGAAACTCCCAGCTTTTCAACGGTGCCGCTTTTCTCTGTTATCTTCAATTTAAAGCCAATCTATTTTCTGAAACGCATTTGCATTTTTCTTTATTTATATGTAAAAAACCATGTCTTAGTTTAATGTTTCATAATTATATGTATGCATATGCCTGCATAAACTAGGCTGTGACCTAAGTTAAGCCCTACTTTTTGTGTACTTAATTTTTAACATTTTGAATGTTCTACACAATGTATTTCTACAATAAATTTTTCTTTTTAGTGGTATCAAATCGCGTTTGTGTTTCTTATTTTTGTCGTTATGAAGCTTTAGAATTGGTGGTGTGCACTACCACAAACGACCTGTGAGCCATTGTTTACTGAAATTCCAGCCAAAAAAATAGTGCCACGTGCACCTGCAATTTTCTAAGTTGTACTCTCAAATCAGTCCCAATATTTGAGTAATTCTTTCCCCTGAATATATTTTAGTTACCCATTTGTGAACCTTAGATATTCATAGATAGAATAACAAACTTTATACATATAAAACCTAAGAAATGTTTCTGGTTGTTTTGCCAGTCGTTGAAGTTCCAACTGACGATGCACAGTATCAATTACATCGTAAGTTCAATGCGTATGTATGATAAAATTCTGAATAATTGTCTTAATAACATACCTTGCACGCACCAGAAACGTCCGCTTTAATACAATAATTCACCGGTGCCAGACCAGGTAAATAGAAGGGCCAAGCATATTTCACATTAAATAACAGCACAAGTCCGAAGAATGCCCTAACATTTACATCGATATCTTTCATGACAAAATTTTTCAAACGATAAAAACAGAAGAAATCCAGTAATACAATTCAATCCTCATCCAGGAAATTCTTTATAGGGATGTAAGAAGACAACAGTAAGCAAACAAAATCGCTGTGTTTACTCGATACGTCAATACCACGTATTAAATTTCTTACTATGTTCTAAAAACGCAGTTAGTGTGAACATTACTTAACTTAACTTAGTAATTGGAAACGACAACTTCACGGTTGTGAATTTATATCTTTTAGAAAATGTGTTTAGCAGCTCGCCTCCTCCAACTAATTCGTTTGCAAAATAATTTTTAAATATATATTTAGAGCGGGAAATATTAAAAGTTCGATCCTCTGACTCTTTCAGTTCACGTAAGACAGAATCAAAAATATCTACAGCCTACAGCTTCTTAAGTTAAGTAAAGAACTAACTATCCGCCAACAAAGCTTCCATATAAGAAGTTGAGGAAATAGTAGGATAGATAATAAGATGCGAAACTTTTTCATTTTTAATGAGAACGCGCCTATGAGCTCGTTTCAAGACTTGGCAGCATTCACACATCACGGGATGACGAACAGCTGATAAGCGAAATGGCGGGCTGCCAGAAAAACCGCGTCAAAAATACCTAACGAAAACTGTTCGTTTGTGCCTAATGGAAAAATGTCGCGATTGAAATTGTCTTAAAATTAAATCAATTGAAACGTAATCATTTAAATTAAAGTGCTTTTTACAATTTTCCAAAGCTCTTGTATCCTTCTCGGCTTCAACTCCTAATTCGTCTTGTGTACATAAGTGATTACATTTTGCATATATGTGATTATATTGAAAACTGTGTGTTGGTTTATATCTGTAAATATATTACGGTTGGAAAGCGGAGGTGAGGTGAGTTTGAGATATTTTACAAACATACCTTTGCTAACTATTTTTAAGTCATAAAAAAATTAAAAGTAATCTGCTTTAATCTGCTTATTCATTACTTTATTAATACTATTATTATATTACTTTGGGATTTCAATTTTGAATAATTCCATTTAAATATTAATTTTTTAATTTTTTGCTTATTTATGCATTTAATATTGATTGTGCTTACTTTTACTTACTATTACTATTCGGTGTGGCATTGCGGACGAATGTTATAAAAAACTCACATCTTTCAGTCATCTATGAATAGAAAGGTTAAGTTTAAATTTTAAGTTTAGACTAACTGAAATCTAAGTGTCGACATAATGCCCGGTGCATATTACGGGGCTAATCATCATAGTCTAATCGTTTCACGTATTGTTGCTCCTCTTTCTAGATCTTTATAATCTTGATTTCGCCTAATCCTAAAAGCTGCTAACCATTATCGAAGGCGTTAGGCGTTTTGAAATAATCTTTTGTTTATATTTTTAAGTTGCGGTACACTTTGAAGTTGAATTTTTGCAAAATTAAACCAAAAATTCCTCATTTTTAAACAACTTGTATATAATTTTGGTCTTAAGAAATTTGTTTCAAATTTTTTCCTAAATTTGTACCAAAACGAGTATTGCAATGCAAAATTTAATACCGCTCCCATTTGCGGATGCCATTTATTTAAAGAAGTCAGGTAACACAGTTTTAGTAAAAATTTAGATTTTAGCGAATATGTCTACAACAACACAAACATTCTGCGATGTTGAGTTTTTAATTACTGAGATATAAACTAAATGCCGCCAGAATTTCAATTAGTATGCAAACTGTAAACATTTTTTAGTGGCAGTGCGCTCGCCTCGTCGAGCAGGTGGTCGTACGAAAAAGATGAATACAAGTAAAAATTTAAGCAACAAATTTTCCATTGCAGCGGGACCAGGGTACAGTGGTCGTAATTCTACTGCCAAACACACACACAACGCTCTTCAGCGCGGAGGTGCCGTTGTCAACGAAGACTCGGACCACGAAAGCGTCGGGAGCATTAACACAGCTGAGGAAGAGGCTCTTCTGCGTTCTCCGGCTGGATCCAATGGTGCTGCTTCGGATAACAAGATCAGACCAAGGATCAAGCCTGATAAAGAGAAGTTGAAGACCAAAGCCCGATACAAGGCCGCGGTCAAAGTTTGTGACCGATTTGGCAGCAAGTCCAACCTGACGCAGCAACAGGAGGAACGGTTGGCTTGGGCCAGAGAGGAGATCAAAAATGGCCGGGCCTTCTACGCAACAAAGCCAATGTTCGCGGCTTCCAATCCGAAATATGCGAACAAAATCGAAGAAGAGCTAGCCATCAAGAGGCAGCGTTCTGCGGATAGTGAAGCCTCAGGGCCATCAAAAAAGCAGAAGCACAGGCACGAGACGGCTAAACCGAAAAACGGTGACGAAAGACCTACGACGTCGAAAGCAGCGGCAGCGGCCAGTGAAATTGCCAAGAGACACCTCATAGTGGCACTCACTGACCGTAGCGACCAGCTGGGGCGAATGTCGCAGGAACGGTGGAAGGTAGTGGAAATGAAGCTACTGGAAGCCTTGTTTACAAAAATGGACGCAGAGCCGGACGCACCCATGCCAGCATTCGACGAAGCAGGGTGGTTCAGCGGCGTCAAAATCATAAAATGCAAGGATGATCCCACGCTCACATGGCTAAAGGAAGCGGTAAAAACGCTTCACGGCCTGTGGGAGGGGGCATCACTGGAAATTGTTGATCGCAGCTGCATTCCCTCAATACCGAAGGCAAAGGTTTTCATTCCGCGAGTGGTAAAACCGGAACATGCGCTGCGACTACTACAACGACAAAACACGGACGTGCCGACAGACGATTGGAAAGTGTTGAGTGTGGCAAAACCAGCAACTGCTGATGGTGGCCAGGACTACATCATCCAAATCAACAAGCCGGCAGAGGACCTGCTTTACGCGCGATTCGGGAGGATGGCTTGGGGAGTTGGCAGCGTGCACCTTCGCCTCAAAAAGCGCAACCCGACAGACGAAAACCACAACACGCTCGCTGCGGGGGAGGTGGAAAAGGATCTCGGTATAGAAGAGATCCTGGAAGCCTCCCTCAATATACAGGAAGTGGAGAAGGGTGACTTGGAGGTAGTATCCAACCCCGAGAAGGTACTGAGGCCAGATGCTGAAAGTCCTTCAGATAAACCTCCACAAAAGTAAGAACGCCTCAGCCGAGCTCCTGCTCAACATAGAGCGAGTCGACTACGATGTGGCTCTAGTCCAGGAACCATGGATAGCATCGGGCAACATAGTCTCCGGTCTAAAGTCACACAACTACAACACATACATCCCGATTGTAAAAAATAAGGTAAGAACAGTGATAATGGTCAAAAAAAGTAAATGTTCTTATATTGATAATAATCTCTCTTCAGACGACCTGACAGTGGTGGCGCTGGAGGGCTGCAAGGATGAGACGCTATTCTTTGGGTCCTACTATATGCCACATGATGAAGAAGCACCACAGACGGAACTTCGGAAGCTGGTAGAAACAGCTGCCAGAAAGAAGCATGCTCTGGTGATAGGAACGGACGCAAACGCACATCACACGGTCTGGGGAAGTGCAGATATAAACGACCGAGGTGAGTCACTATTTACTTATATTCTTCAGAGTAGCCTAGAAATAGCTAATAGAGAGAGAATCTTGGAAAGACTTCTGTAGCAGTATGGAAGACACTAACGATGTGGCTAGACTCAGGAAACTGCTATCCAAGAATCCGTCTATGCCAAGAACAATACGAAAAACTAACGGGGAGTGTGCTGACAGCTGGGAGGACTCTCTAGAAGGCCTAGCCAGTACACATTTTCCAGGGTGTGCGGACATTGCAGATCTCGAACCTAGAGGAGATATTGTGCACGAAATCCCGACGAACGTAATTATAACCAACAAAATAGAATGGGCTATACAAAGTTTCGTCCCATATAAATCGCCAGGACTGGATGGAATCTTCCCAGCCATGCTCCAAAAGGTAAGCCACCTTGTGGTACCATGGTTAAGAACGATATTCAGGGGATGCCTGAGGTTCAGCTACGTTCCTGTATTGTGGAGGGAAGCGAGGGTTGTGTTTATTCCAAAAGCGGGAAAAAGCAACCCTCTATACTCAAAAGAATACAGGCCCATTAGTTTGACTTCATTTCTCCTGAAAACGTTAGAGAAGATTCTAGATACATACATTAGAGACACAATTGCGCCGGACGAATTATCCAAGGCGCAGCATGCTTACACTAAAGGCAGATGCACTGAAACTGCACTTCACTCACTTGTACTAAACATAGAAAAGGAGTATTTCTAGATATATCAGAGCCTTTAACAACGTGACAAAAGATGCTATTCTAAATAGCGTAGAGTCACTTAATGTGCAACCCGCGGTTTATCTATGGATAAGGCAGCTATTAGCTAGCAGAAAGATAAGAGCGGAGTGGAACGATGCGAGCGTCACCAAATATGCATGCAGAGGTACTCCGCGGTGGGGTACTATCGCCGCTATTATGGCTACTAGTAGCAAATGAAATTCTTAAGAAACTTGACAGAGGGGCACCTAAACTAGTGGCATATGCCGATGACATAGCTATAGTAGTTACGGGAAAGTACCTGGACACCATCAGTAATGTGATGAACAGCACTCTCAAAACGATACATCAATGGGCATCTCGCGCAGGGCTAGGGATAAACGCGGGAAAAACGGACATGGTACTTTTTACCAGGAAGTACAAAGTTCCGGCGTGGAACCTCCCGAAGCTAGGCAACAACGAACTAATTCTCAAAGATTATACAAGGTACCTCGGAGTAATATTGGACAGCAAATTGCTGTGGAAGCACAACGTTGAGGAGAGGGTGAAAAAGGCCAGTAATGCGTTGTACGCATGTAAAAGAATGCTGGGCGTTACTTGGGATCTATCACCCTCCCTGGTGCATTGGTGCTACACAGCAGTAGTCAGACCGATATTGCTGTACGGAACCTTAGTATGGTGGACTGCGACAAAAAAACTGACATACTTAATGCCGCTGGAAAGGATTCAACGACTCGCTGCCCTGTGCATAACAGGAGGGATGAAGACCACTCCAACGGCGGCGCTGGAAATGATACTCAGCATGCCACCTATTGACCTCATGGCAGAAAACCTGGCAGCGAAATCCGCGAGGAGGCTAATGGCTGCGGGGGTATTCATCTGCAGAACCTTCGGTCACAGCAAAATAGGAAAGTGGAGCTCAGGTGGCACAGACTACATGACTCCGTACTTTAATTGGGAAAGAAGGTTCCGCACTACAATTGAAGAGGAGGGATGGCACAAAGGCATGAAGCCTGGCCATAGAACCTTTCACATCTATACAGACGGCTCGAAAACTCCAGACGGAGTGGGAGCGGGTATCTACTGCTCAAAACTAGGAATAAGGCAATCTATCAAGCTGCCAGACCACAGCAGTATTTTCCAAGCGGAAGTTTTTGCTGTGGGGAAGGCCGCGGAGCTAGTCTACACTAGAACAAGAAAGAACTCAACAATTAATACATACGTGGATAGTCAAGCAGCAATAAGAACAATAAGCTCATATTGTATTAAGTCCAAAAATGTTCGACGGAGCAGGGAGGCCATAGAAAGGCTAGCCGGAAACAGTAGGCTGCATATCTACTGGGTACCTGAACACAAAGGCATTATAGGGAACGAAATAGTAGATGAGATAGCAAAAAGTGCTGTGAGACTACCACTTGAACAAGAGAACGACATACCGAGACCGCTAAACACAATATACAATGAAATGGACGACCACATGAAAAGGCAAGTTAAAGCTAGGTGGACTAACCTGACCACATGCAAAACAGCAAAACTCATGTGTAGAACTAACGACAAAAAACTTACTCAATTCGTACTTACGCTCTCGCGAAAGGAATGCAGAACTATCATAGGTATGCTAACAGATCACAATCTATTGACTGCACATGCGTACAAGATAGGGATTGCTAACACGGACAAATGCAGAAAATGCAGAGAGGATGTTGAGGAGACTTTAGAACACCTTCTGTGCGTTTGTCCGGCATTATCAAAAACACGACTAAGATGCCTGGGAGCCCCACTGTTTGAGGGTCTGGAAGACGTCTCAAAAGCGGAGCTCCCAGCCCTACTTAGAATCGCCAAAAGCGCTGGCATCCTACATGATGTCTACTTTAGGTATTCATAGAGGTCGGTCTCCATCTGGTATCGCTAGGGACCAAAAGGTCTATGCGTGGCTTACTGCCAACCAGGCTAACCTAACCTTACCTACCTTTTGTTGGGTGTTTTATCTGTTTGTTTCTATATGTGGTGTACATCTGGCAGTTTGTTCACAAATGTGAGGATCTACAGTTTTATGATGCCTCCGAATGGTAGATGGTTCTTAAGAGGAGCTTTTTCAATACACTCGGAGGTTTATCAACGCCTGCCGATGCCCTGCCTCCATTAGAAAACTGTTTTTCTATTATTTGGTATTTCATATCCCTGGTTTCGAACTTGTGGATTACCGAAAAGTAGTTAAGCACATAGATGTGTCAAGAAATACTCCGACTTATTTCCTACAAAAATTCAAATAGTACATAAGTATATATGTACTTGGACAAATTTTTAAATGCAAACTTATTAAATCAAAGTGTCTGTCATGTTTCATTTTTAAATAACAAAATATGATAAAATAAAATTTGTCCGCCTTTGTTGGATATAATAATATTGTATATTGTACTTTGTCATTGCTTATGCCCTAGACGTAAAAAGGACTATATTTATATACTTATTCATTAAAAGTGTAGTATTGTACTACAAGTTGCTCATGTTAACGAGAACAATTTAAAAAATAATAAATGTATTAATGAAAGTTACTGCTTATTGAAAATATTGGATATTATAAAATGCGGTAGATTTTAAGCTTATTGTGGTAGATGGGGTAGAAATACAATTTAGCAAAGAAAAATTAAAGCGGTATATGTAGTCAGCACCCTGGCTAAATTCTTATCATTTTTGACGAGCAATAGATATGGGATTGTTTAAAGGCAAAATAGATTGTGTTGCTTTAGTTCAAATGTAAGAATAAATTATCGATATAGTGGACATTTTTATCGTTCATTACTAGATATCATTTTAGCTTTGAAATTAGTTTCACTCACTTTACTTAGCTGAGTCGGTTCCGAACTGTAATTTAGAGGTAAATATTCCTGAGAAGTCAACATTTAATAAAGAAACTAAAGTGCAAATACGTTCTGTTATAATTTTATACTCATCGTTTCCTTCTTGTGCAGTGACAAGAATAGGACGTTGTTGGGTGTGGCTACTATTTCTTTATTTACTGAGAAATAAAAACATTATTTTAGGAAGAATATTCAATGGTTGTTATAGTTGGTTTAAAGCTTTTGTTGATAAGTTCAAAGCAAGAAATATTCGTCAAGTATGTAAGATAGTCACAAAATTAAGTATACGGTAGATGCGTTTTCGTTAATGATGTTAAGACGGTGATGGGCGTTATATTGATATACTACACCAAAGTGTCATACATTTTATGCATTTCATTTGTGTTGGCTTTGAAATGAGAACATCTGATTCTGGTGTAAAAGTGATAGTGTTGGAGGGCTGGTGTGCTATTTTCTTTGAATAAAAGGATAATTTTCGAGTTATTTGTAGTTCAAGTTTTTAAATTTGTTAACACAAAACCATTTCCCCATGAAGATCTCTATATTAGTTAAACAAGCACCATCTAACGTTTAAACAGGGTTATCCATTTCAGTTTCAATATGTCAAAATAATTTGTATCATAATAGCCTCAAACTAAAAAAAGAAACAAACACCAACTTAAAAATTTTCGCATTTTGAGTATAAAAAAACACTAAATTTATTGCAAAGAGTTGGCAACAATGCACATCTAGGCTAGGATGACGTCACACACTCTGATGGGCGCAATCTTATTTCTATAATTCTTGGCTCAGACCTATAGGTCCAGATTGACCTTAACATAGGGGTATATAGCATAACTTCGTAGTCCAAGCAAAGCGGCGAGTAAAAGTTAATCAACCAGTGAAAACTACACGCTTTTAGATTTTGTTGAGCTTTTTTACGTTCGAAGTGCTTACGCCAAGTCCCTCGCCTGTCTAAATGGACCCCAGATAAGTTTCACAGTCCGTACGTTTTTTAATATCAATGGTAGGCAATTGTGTATGCTTAGCGTAAAGGTAACTTGCTTGAATTTTTACTCGTTCATTTGTATGCGCCACATCGCAAGCCTTTGTTCTATGGCTCACAAGTGGTTTTGTTAAAGTCGCTATTGCCTGTATGGAGTGACAAAGTATTGCGGTAACGTCGGCGGATTTTCAGTATATTGCTTCATAAGTACCACAAAAATTTTCGAAATCAATTTTTTCAAAAATTGTAATTGTTGCACAGGTCTCTAGCAATAATTTGGCTTTTACATATTGAAAAAATATCAATTAGTCGACGAGTTATAGCCAAAAAACCATATAAAAAATTTTACTCCGATTTCGAACTTCGAGTGCCGATTAAAAAAAAATTCGAACTAACATAAAAAACGGCGCGATACGGGTCTTTTAATTTCGCCTCTATTTTCACCCGCCACTCTCAGAATGGGCCTAATTTTTGCTAACCTGAATTTGTTCCACAGTGTAATTATAGAAGTCTACAAAAGTCTGAAAGAAAATCGAGACGAGCGGTTGGATGGAGGTAATTCTTATGCTATACAGATCATATCATATGGTGATAGAAAGGTGACATTTTAAGCTTCATTTAACCAAAAAAAAGTTATAGTTGTTCAAAAATGAGTGAAAATAATGAAGAAATTCGCTATATTTTGAAATTTTTGTATAAAAAAGGGAAGAATGCCACGCAAGCCACCAATGAAATTTGTGAAGTTTACGGAGACGGTGCTGTATGTGAGAGATGCACCTCGCTCCGGTCGACCTATCGTTGAAAAAGTCGATGAAATTATGGAAACTATTGACCAGGACCGTCACATAAGCTGTCATGACATCGACAAGGCACTAAACATTCATCATCAAACGGTTTTGAACCATTTAAAAAAGGCTGGTTACAAAAAGAAGTTCGATGTTTGGGTACCACATGAATTGTATGTGAAAAATTTAATGGACCGAATTATTGTAACATCTGCGATTCTTTGCCGAAACGAAATGAAATCGAACCATTTCTGAAGCGAATGGTAACAGGAGACGAAAAGTGGATCAAATACGACAATAATGTGCGAAAAAGATCATGGTGCAAGGGTGGTGAAGCTCAAAAAATGGTTGCAAAGCCAGGATTGACGCCTCGAAAGGTTATGCTGTGTGTTTCGTGGGATTGGAAAGGAATCATCCACTATGAGCTGCTCCAGCCTGCTCGAACGATTGATTCTACACTTTACTGTCAACAACCGATGAGATTGAAGCAAGCAAAAAAACGGCCAGAACTGATCAGCAGAGAGGGCGTCGTCTTACATCAGGGCAACGCTAGCCTGTGAAAATTACTTGTCGCAGTTTTTCGCCGAGAAACCACAAAAGTTTTACACTGATGGAATAATGTCTCTAGAAGAAAAATGGCAAAAGGTGGTCGACCAAAACGGTACATATTTGGTTTAATAAAATTCATTATAAATATAAAAAAAATGAGTTGAAGTTTGATTAGAAATACGAAAAGACTTTTTCGACTACCCAATATTTTATGTAAACAGCTCAAAATACTGAAATTTTAGGCCGCGGAGGAAACGTTGAAAAGAACGAGACGGAGTGATTGTCTTTGGATAACAACTAAATTGTTAACCTGTTTTTCGAAGGTCTCGAAGTTGACAAGACTTCGACGAAATCTTCCGTGGTTTTGACGAAAATAGAGATGAGCTGGAAGAATATGGCTTGGAGTATGGATATATACAATATAGTGCTCGTAAATTTCGCTTAAAAACCTTTAAATAAAACTTTCCGAATTTTAAATGGACAGATCTGGAAAAGATTTTCAAAGAATTAATGGTGATATATTTTCTGACGACAACTTCTTTGAAAAATTATTAGTTCCCACCTGCGGGAACTTCTGCGGCCACTACCCAAAGTTTAATTTTTTTTTTCAAAAATACAGCCAATCGTCTATGCGATTCTCCGTTTTCAATGCACTTATTGAAATTTCTGTAAGTTCTAATGAAATGTTTCCAGCCAAGAATTAAAGTCCTCGTTATTTAGTTATTTAAATGTGGTTTTATTGTCAAACATACTCGCGTTCTTTATTACATTAGCTTAAAGACAAAAAATAATACGATATATAAAAAAGTGCGTATCTATATCAGTTAATTTAAAATATTTTATTTAAATTTTCTAGTGGTGATATTTGCAAATTAAAGTCAAAATTGAAATATCAAAGGCATTATGTAGACGAATTCTCGCAAAATTTTTTAATGCTTAACAACACCACTTTAAGTAATTTTTTTTTAATCTGTTAAAAACTTGTACCTCACTTTATATTTCAGAAAAATTCGCAACCTGGCGCGTATTCGTTTTGTCGGCGAATAAATTCACTTCTACGAACGCCTATTATGAAGGTTTGTATTTTCGAAGCAAAATAAAATTTTAAAGTGTATTAATGTAAAAGCTAACATTTGCAAAACGCTTGCATAAGAGTTAAGAATATTTTACATCCTCAAAAACTATTCAAAGAAAAGAACTACAGATGTTAATTAAGTACTTCAAAAATGTGTGAGCCATCATTCTTAGTCTTTTGGTATATGGCGGACAAAACATTTGAAGCTGGAACATATCCTTACATTTTTTTCTCTTACAAAAACATTTTTCTTTTGAAATGCTTATTGCATGTTTTAGAAATTACTTATAGATTGCATGTTTCAGAAACTAAATTGCATGTTTTAGATACAAGCTAATGTCACACTAGAAACCCCTAAAGAAATCCTTGGTCTTAACAAATCATGTTGTCATCTTAAGCAAAAACATAAAACCAAACCTATCGGCAAGCGAAAACCATAACAATAAAAAAAACTTAGGTTTGTACTGTCCGTCTGTGCTTTCGTACAAGAATTCCATGGAGCTTTATTTAACGATGGAAAGGTCTTGAAATGTATATAAGGGAATCACAATATATCGTCTCCTTAGTATTAAAATAGCCTATACATTTTTTGATGTTTTGAGAAAATGAATTTCAAACTTTTTGTCGAAAGTAGCTCTCACTCAAATCTCGTTATGTCTGTAAATATTTATTATTTTTTGACTGACGTTTTGACCCACTTTGTGGAACTAAAATTTGATAAAATTTTGACCACATATAAAATCGACTATGGAGAATCCAAAAAATCAATAAAAAAATAATAGCCTATGAGCACATAGGCTATTGTTATACTAAGGGGACGATATGTTCCTTGTAATGTCTAAAGGCTTGGGAAATGCTCAAACAAATATTGGATATCGTAACGCCATATAATATTCTTCATTTAAGCAAGTGTGGCGCATCTGCGAACGTGAAAACTTTTGCGCCTTTGTCTACCGAATGATGATATATACCAGGTTTGGACGTCCGAAATGGAAATAGAATTGTGAGAGTAAATTCAGCTGCGACGTCATAGGGGACTTGGCTGCAGAATTCTGAACGCTCATTTACCCGTATTCATAAGCTCGTCCAATCAGTCGTTCTTCAGATCGCAAAAAAGTAACGGGGGCGTATACTGCATTGTTTTTTTTCGCATATCACCAATACAATCTCGGCTTTTTCGTACACAAACCGCCTGCTACGTTAGCCAATCATCTGATTCTTTCGAATTCGCTGAGAGCCGGTTAACGGTCTGATCTTGGCCGCACCACTAAAATCTTTTCCGCATAACTTGGACTGCCACGTCATTGGGGGCTCGATAGCAGATTTCAGCCCTTTCATTTCACACGTATTTACACACTCGTCTAATCAGTTGTTCAGAAGACAGCGAAGTAACTTGAGCAATAGCCGCAATGCTGCTACGTTTGCTTTGATTGTTTCTATGCTTTTAAGATATGTATATAAGTTAACATACCAGCTAGTATCCCTTTGCTGCTACTCTTGAAATATATGCTGGGTTAATTTACCTAAGCGCTAATGATCATTAATGATAACAGAGTATCAGAACCGGCTTAGCACTTTATTGTTGTTTACTTGTGCGGGCGGCTTAAAATAACGTAACTTTGTTAAGGAATGTGGAATTGCGGTACAGCAATATCATGATGCGTAATAAATAATAGGCTAGAGTTAGAAGCATTTAATTTTAAGTGATCAGTTGTAAAGTTGGAATTGAAGAAGCGAGTTATATTGCTGTAAATAAAATAACTATAACAACATAAAACTTAATTTATACATTAATTATAATACAGATTTTCTCTTCGTGCGTTAAATTTTTTTTGTTATCGTTATTTGAAAATACATATATATATATATTTAAAACTAAGAAAAGCGAATAAACCCAAGATAAAACTATTTAATTTGGTTTCTTATTATTTCTTTTTAAAATAATGAATGCCAAATTCTGTAAAATAGGGCAATTACATACATGCAATGGTTATGTAAATTTTTGCTTTTCTAATATTTTTTAGCACACCCTGTATATTGGCCCCGTCGAATGTGCCTAACTCTAGAATTTCCCATTCTTTGCCGGCGGTCATTTCATTTAGTTTTTGCTTTGACGTTTCTTTTTACATTCGTTAAGGGGTTGCTACATGGGTTTCGTTGGTTTAAAAAATCGATTTATTTTTTTGGTTCATTAATTTCTACAACATCTCAGGAATATTATCCTAAATTTTCAAGTCGATACGAATAATAAATTCGGAGATACAGCCTTTGGAATGTGTGCGCTCCAAGCCACTTTTATTGTTATTCAAAACTTTAAACGCGTTTCTCTCGGAACTGTGTTTTCAAAGTCGGTTGTCAAATGTTCTCGAAAACTACTCAACCGATCTTGATGAAATTTTACGCAGGTGTTCGAAATACAATTTACTCGTGCTTGAACGAAGGATTTTGTTTTTTTCAATCACAACTATTTAAAAAAAACAAAATGTCAAGCAAATTTGACCGAAATTTTAATTTTTTTTGCAAGAATGTCTGCCAAAATTCCAATTTTTACTTTGTTTTTCTTTCCTTCGTTCAAGCACGAGTTTATGGTCTTAACTAAAGCACTTATTTTTGTTTTTTCATTTTTGATGAGCCTGTCGGGAGTTATGCTGACAACGCGGACGCACCTTTTTTTCGAGGGGTCACCGGAAATGACGTCACAATGGAGGAGTTTTTTTCTTGAAAATTTCAGAAATTATTCTTTAAATATGTATCTATAAGACAGAAAAAAGTTTGAATTAAATAAATAATTTTTTACATAGAAAAAAAAAATTGAAAATATGCCTTTTGTTTACCCGACGAAACCCATGTAACCCCTTAAAATAATTACACAGGTCAACAACGTTTTGTTCTAGGAAAGTGTAGGGTCATTTTCGAAGTAATTTTTTGCGTAGAATCCGAATCCGGGGTTTAAATTGCTCTATCACGTCAGGATTTTGAGATATCCTAACCTAAAAGTGCAAAAAACGCTGTTTTTGCCCATTTTTGAGGTTATGTAGCTACGCAGATTTTGCTCTTCATAAAAAAGTAAACATAGTATTGTATTTTAAAGTATAAGTCCTCCTCTTTTAAATGCCGTTGAGTTTGCTCAAATATCTTTATTTTTCACTGAGATATCGCATTTTGTAGTTTCCATGTTTGTGAATTTTTCGACTATGTAATCAACGGCATTTAAAAGGAATTTAAACCCCGGATTCGGATTCTACACAAAAAATTACTTCGGAAATGACACTACACTTTTATTGAACATTCCGAACCCATTTTTTTGCAGACCTGTGTTATCTATAACACAGAAAAAAACAGGGTTGCTGGTAAAAGAGGATAGATATAATCTAAGATTATTTTATAATCTCAGATTTTGTATGGGTAATCTCGCATTTAAATTATGGGTTGGGAGTTAAGCACGAAAAAGTGGATAATATAGATATATTTATGTGAACATATTGTAGCCCAAAATTTACTTAAAAAGATCTTCACTTTTTCAGGCAACTGCTGACACAATACTGCCCGTAAATTTGAATAATAAACAAATCTGTGACGATATTATTAGAAAGTGTTCGCCATCACGTCGTTTGGAGTCACGAGAACTTGCGAAGATACTTATACATCCGCATATCAGGGTGAGACTTCCATATTTTATTCAATATTTTTTTTATTTCTATAAATAATTATTACGCTTAAGTATATCTATTAAAGATATAGCTACCTGGAACATCGGTTTATTAATATAATATATTCCTTACTATTTGCTTGAAAAAATAAATATATAATATTTATTTAAACTGCACTAATTACTAGGCGTATTCGATTCGCAAAGCGTTAGCAAGTCGCGAATAGATAAAACTACTGATATAAATATAGTAAACATATGTTGTTTAATTTTTATTGACTACTAGTAAAAGTCGGAGAAATTGAAAATAATAAAAAATAACATGCGTTTTATTTATTCTGAATTACATAAGGGTCTATTGCGTGCTCATGATGAAATAGGACAAGTATATCAGTGTCTCTACAAACATTTGGACCAATCATCAAATAAATTGGAATTGATGCCCTTTAATAAAAGCTATTATCTTTTTCCTTCTGAAATACTTTCTAATAAAATGACAGTGGAAGCAGTGAGAATAGTTGGGCTTCGGCGAGTTGAAAATAAACCCTTGGGATTTACCGTTGAAGTCAATCCACAAAAGCTATTGGTGGTGGCGCGTATTCTCTCGGGCGGCGCTATCGCTAAGCAAGGACTTTTGCATCCAGGTGATGTTATTCTGGAGGTTAATGGATCTCCGGTTAACACACCGGAAGCTTTGCAAATTGAAGTAAATCGCGCGAAGGACAATCTTACTTTAAAAATTGCACCACATGTAGATGATGAAGTTCGAGAATCTTCTTCCCCGAACTACGATGATATAAATGAAAAACCAGGAAAGAAATTGACGGTGAGTATTAGTCATGAATAATAAAAATAAATTTGATTAAACCTGTACACTTACCAAATTTTTTTACGTACAGTTAAAAGGCGGTCCATTACGGGCGGCACACTAACAATGTTATTTTTGTCTACATGTTTATACAAATACATATTGTGTCTGAGTCATCAAGCCAATTTTGTGACTCCTATTATAGGTAGGTAGGTAGTAATGGTTGCCCTGAATGTGTGCCCACTTGGACGAAAGAAGTTTGGTTCATACTTTGTGATCCATTGCAAGAGGGGGAAAAGAGGAGAAGGAAAAAACGATAGGACGAAAAGGAGAGGGGTGACTAATTTGGGGTTGTGTTAGCCTCTTTATGTTGCTGATGAAGTTAATCAGATTTTCTCTGTCTATGCTTTTATTGGCACCACCACTAGCACTATCTACCTACGAGTTCCTCCATTAGGTCAACTCTCCGTGTTGGTGCGTGATTACAATGGAATTCGAATTCGGAATTCGGAGAACGTAATTTCGAATTTCTGTGAAACATCAAAATTAAGAAAAAGTTGTTTTCCAATAGCGGTCGCCCTTCGGAGGGCAATGAAAAAGCTCCTCATAAAAAATCAATATTTGCTGTTCGAAGTCGGCTTATAACTGTAGGTTTCTCCATTTGTGAAACAACATCTCGCACGGAACAGCAGACACGCTCCACAAATGACAGAATGAGCTCGGCCAAACACCTAAAAAGGCTGTGAGTGCCAATTAAATATGTATATATATAATTTAACTTCCCATATAGGTGGTAGGTAATGAAGGCTAACAATTTCTGCCCCAACTTCCTAATCAAATATAAAGCCCTTGAAAGCGATTGGCACTGATAACCGAAATTTAGCAATTTCACTTAAAATAATTTGAGCTTTCAGTCGAAATTTTGCTGGAAAAAACTGAAATTCTCGAACAAGCTATGAATGTTGAAAGAAATACGATATCGTGCATGAGGTACTAGAAGAATTCTCTCGGCGCAGGAGAGTAAGGGAAGGAACTGACTGCTATCCATTTCCTCTGTTTTTTAACTGCTACATTCCGAAGCTTCCCCAACCGCCAGAGGAAATTTCATTGCTCTTGTACTTTATCTCTAAACCCATTGCAACTCTCTTCAAAACATGCGACCCTCTTCAACAAGCCTTAATTGACATTTGCCGACAATTCATTACCACCTTCACGAACTCTAGCCTCCTGAATGGCCGTTTAACTACCATAAATAGCGGTCAAAAAGCTTTAGCAGCCTCATGAGCTCCACTGAGAATAGTCGATGCCAGTATCGTAAAGATAGCGTTATATACTTTACAGAGACTCATTAGAACCGATCCAGTTGTCCGCAGATTTCTTTCCGTCAAGGTAGTGGGTGGACCGAATGCCTAGGTCTCTTGACACTCATTCTGGGTGTTGTCCAGAGACCTTTGTCTATTGGAGGCCTATTTCGAGGCGGAGAATGTGTTTCCCGTCGCTTTTCCTACTTCAAGGAGATTCTTTTATCCGGGATCACGGTCAGCCTTTCCACTGCCTTAGGAGCAGCGCATCGTTCTCGCTGGGTCTTTAGAGAAATAATGCGTCTCTTCGAGGTTTTGGAGCAACAGAGGCGCTGAGTGGGATCGTCAGTGCCTGAAAATCCAAAAGAGACAACGCTTGCACACCACGGAGGCTGCGTTTCGCACGATAAGGTTCCATGGTCGGCCACTTTGACGTGTTTATTCAAAGCGCCTTCAGCAGATTTGGACCTCCCTTCACAAGATTTAGTCCGCTCGGTTTCGCCATGCAACGACTTTGCCTCGAACCCCCGCGTTACTACCTGTGGGGCCAGAGAACAGAAGAGCGCTACAGACCGTGGTAAACGATTTTTTTTGGAATTTTTTAAACATGAACCACCCTACATCTTACATCCTTCTTAATTTAATTTTTTGGATATTTTCCGTGATCATCAAAGAAAGTGTTGCATATTATCCCACCTCATGCTATGTATGTGTATCTAAATATTATATTTCATGTTTTGGGTTTATGTCATATCTTTTTCTTTTAAAAATTTTCATTTTTAGTGTTTTATGCGATCTTTATTTAATTACAATCCGTCGGAAGACTCATTGTTGCCTTGCAAGGATATTGGATTGCCTTTTAAATCGGGAGATATTTTACAGGTTTGTTCATTTAAAAATTTATGATATGATTTCACTTACAGTATTTTCTACAGATATTGAGTGTAAAGGATCCGAATTGGTGGCAAGCAAAAAATTTACAAGATGAAACGGAACGAATTGGTTTGATACCTTCACAGGAATTAGAAGAAAGACGTAAAGCTTTCGTTGTACCTGAAGCTGATTTTGCTCACAAGATCGGCATATGTGGAACAAGAGTAATTTATATAGTATTAATAATGTATTGATCAAGATAAGAGTTTTTTATTAATTTTTGAAAAAGGTTTCAAAGCGTAAGAAAACCACTATGTATAAGTCCATAGCAAACTGCGAATTTGATAAAGCTGATTTGATGTTATATGAAGAAGTGACTAGAATGCCGCCATTCCGAAGGAAGACTCTTGTTTTGATTGGAGTTCCAGGAGTTGGTAGACGTACTCTAAAAAATCGTCTGGTTAATAGTGACCCGGAACGCTTTGGTTTTATTTTACCACGTTAGTTTACAATAAAATAAACAATCTTGTTTATAAATTATAAAAAAATTCTAATTTTTAAAATACTAGATACAACCAGGCCTAAGCGACCACTAGAAGAAAACGGAGTCGGTTATTATTTTACTAATAGAGAAACAATGGAAGAACAAATTAAACGAAATGAATTTTTAGAGTATGGTGAACATAATGGACATTTATATGGAGTACATTTGGATTCTGTAAAAGAAGTGATTAAAAGTGGTATGTTTTTTTATGTCTTTTGTCGACACTTACTAAAGCATATTGATTTTCTCAGGTCGCATGTGTATCTTAGATTGCGCTCCTAGCACCTTGAAATTCTTGCATAACAGCCAAGACTTAATGCCGTTTGTTATTTTTATTGCGGCTCCCGGAATGGAACAACTTCGAAACATATATTCTGAACGACGTGCAACAGGTTCTACTAAAAATTTGACGGTAAGATATTTAGAAGCAAATAACGTTAGAAACTCTATACTTATGTCTACCGAGTGAACAACGAAAAAGCCAATTAGAACTTAGAACAATAAAGTGCATGTTTGAAGTTGTTAAAAATACCTTTGATTTTTTATAATTTTTTCCTTGACTTTGCTGAGCATTTTTTCCATATATCAAAGGCACGAAATTTTTTATAACGATTTAATTTTTCTACGTACACCTCACGACTTGAGAGCACAACCCAAATCACAGTAAATCGCAACCAATTCTACGATACTTTTTATAATCACTTTAAAAATGCTTTGTTGTTGTTCAAACAAAACTATGAAAATTAAACGAGTTCTCCTTAGTTTTATCTAACATATTGACAATTTATTTGGCATTGTGTGAAACCTTTTTTCTGCGAACCTTAATTCCCTACTTGCCGTTGTGTGTGTGTATGGCCGTGTTGTGGTTTTCCTGCATTACTGCGGACAACTGCCTAGTCTCATAAGTAGTCGGAAGCTGCTGCCTGCTGCTGTACCAGTTAGTGCTTCGAATAATTTCCCAAAAGTCACGTAGGGAGCCAAATGGCAATTTGGGAATGTCAAGGCAAATACTATAGAAATCAGGTGGCTGTGAGAAAATTTCAAGATGAATATTCAAACTTTTATGGCATAACTTCCATTGGATACGATATGTTAGCTCCCCCCTTCTTTAGACAAGTCTCCTTCGGCTTGCATCATAATCTCTTCAGCGGCTCCTTTGGTTTTGATTTAATTCCCAGTTAATATTTTTTATTCGGTGGGTATAAAACTTACTATTGCATTTATAATGTAAATCTTCTCATAAATGATTTATGAGCCAATAAATTACAGAACCATGTATCTGCTGCTGCAAGTCTTGCTATAGTCAGCAAGATTCAAAATTCAAATCCTAGTTTAATAGACCTCATTGAAATATAAAAAAGTTTTATCTCTGATCAAGACCTAATATTTTGTGCACTAGATGTGTACTTAGGTTTTTCTAATAGCTCTTAATCTTATGGACAGTTACCTTTCGGAAAGAACTCAAAAGGTGTACGCAAGATTCCGTACTTGGACCTCTTTTATTTATTGCAAATGATGGATTTTTGTGGGTCAGTCACGGTTATGCTGACGATATTCAATTTTCTTTGTCTAGCCGTGTTGGTCTTGTTGAGGGCTTGTGATATATAATAAAAGGTGACTTGTCTGCAAATTCGCAATGGGCCCGTGATAAATGCCTAAATGCTGCAAAGTCGTACCATATGTGTTGCCCGTTAGTAGCATCTTAAAGATTTTCTAAAACTGTTTGTTAGTAACTTACGTTTTCTGACAAAATTAGAAATTTAGACTTCGTTGTTAATTCCATATTAAGCTGTTCTGACCACATAAATAAAATTGTGAGTAATGTGTATTCTGTTTTACATAGATTAAGAATGTCTGTGTCGTTTACGCCTTTAGTGACAATGCGAAAGTTAGCTGTTTATCTCATTGTACCACACATAACGTGCTCTGACCTAGTGTATAGCAAACTTGACTCTATTTATTTTCACCAATTATCTATGGTATATAGTTTGTATATGTATCTATAAACTCATAGAATTCAAAGTGCCGAAATATTTTTATAATAAATTGAAATTAACTAATTCTTGTAGGCATCAATCTCTGATTATCCCTAAGCGCCAATTATATATATATAATATATAAAATGTATTTTGAGATATTGTGTGATATTGCCTTTCGTTATTGAATAACACAATGAAATTTTGAAAAATGTCTTACTGTGTTTGCAGAATTAGATTTATCTTGTTGTTGATTGTTTCGAATTAGGTTATGTCGTTGGGAATATGTTTTCTGGATCCACGTCTTTAAATGACTCTGAACGGAACATTTTACTTTAAAAACTTGGACCATAGCAAATACCCTAGACTATGAAAATTCTTAAGGAATTTGGGTAATACATGCATCTGAATATGATGCTGATTCTGTTTTAGAAACTTCGACAAGAGGTTAAGGTTTTTAAGAAATTCCATATTACTGAATCTCATTGCCCGATATCCTAATGAACTGTTTCAGCATTTCTCTTTTCATTTAAGTAAACTTTATGTATTCATTAGCTCTTTTCATTTTTACTATTCGTATTCCTTTAATATATAATTTTTATGGTGAAATAAAAAAATAAAAAAAATTGTATTATCTCTTTCAGTTCGATCGACAAACTTCAATTCGTTTTAGCTCAAGACGTGCTCGCACTTTGGAATCACTTGCTTCTTTATATGAGGTAATGCAAAAATAAAACCTAACAACAGAAATATATTACATGATTCGTAACTATACTATATATGTACAACACTATTTGAGTATTTTTAATTCCAATTTTCTCAAAACTCCGATGAGAAGTTGAAGATTCTAGTTAAACTTTGTACATTACAAAAACCAATATAAGGGTTTCAAAAAAACCGTTTTGAATAAGATGCGAATAATAACTCCCCCTTTAATATTAGCATAGGTAGGCTAAATTCTTCAGTACGTTACGAAAGTATTTTGGCTGACATAATTTTAAGATAGAGCCGAACAATTTTTCTCATATTGCTACAACTACGACAACACAGCAATCACGGGAGAGCATTATTTGATGCGTACAAAGACACAAAAGTTACGCGGAAAGCTAAATTGTTAAAGCAATTACCTCAGGCAAACTTTTACCTTTGGTTCGGTTTGGTAGCGCCATTCAAAGTTCCTCTACGTTGACGAGAAGATCATCACATCATTATCACTTGCATTAGCTGTGGAAAATTCTAAAGAGAAACTTACCGTCGATTGTGTTACGCCTTTTTTTCAAGTAAAGTAAAGTTTGACATTATTAGGTGAAAATGCACTTTATTCAAAATAAAAGTCCAATTTAAAAATGTTGGTAATTTTTGCACCTGTCTCAATAAAATAAGATGAGATCGAAACACAAAAAACTGTAAAAATGTTATTTTGGCATTCCGATTTTCCCATGAAAATAATTAAAGTTAATTCAGAAGGTGATGTTAATATGTGTTTGATCGCGAATAAAACTAAAACTGTAGCTGTTGCAGAAGACGTTGAATATGTGTCGTAGTTGTACGGGAATCTTTTGTAGGTACGTTAAATTATGAAAAATGGCAGCCAAGTAATATTACATATATTGAAGGCAATGAATGTATTGTAAAATATACCATGATAAGAAAAATAGAATTTATAACAGTAGGCGAAGTTTGATAGCAACTGAATAGGTGAATACACCAAACGGGGTTTATCCATGGAATTGTGGTATAGAAGAATGGATTAAATTTGCATTTAATGAAAGTTGAAAGTGTTTCCAATTGTATTGGTTTCGGAAAAATTAGCAACCGCGTAGATTGTGTGAAAGGGAAACAAACGCGTTCTTCGTTTAAAAATTTGAGATCGAGCAGAAGCTTTACTTGATTTAGTTTACACAGATATATGCCCACATATGGTATGACTTTTCGCTGATGTTGTTCCTGAAGCCAAATAAATACAAAACATAACGGTTCCTAATTTTTTGAAATTAAAAAGAAAAACGCGTTTAAACGAAATTCTCGGTTACGGTTACTCGGAACGAAAGATAAAAATGGATGGGTCAGATTATGGTACCGAATATGTACATAACACTATACATTTGAAAGCTTTTGTGGAAAACAACTTATCTTGCATCAAACTACCTCGTCGTACACTTCAGAACAAAAAGGAGTTGCTTAAAGAATAAACCGCACAATAATTGATGTGGTGTGGTGAATTGTGAATTGGTGTATGCTATTCGATTCTGGTTTAGAAAAAAAGTTGTGGGCTGAGGAGAAATAGAATACAGAAGCGTATATATCGGGTGTTATTTTGGATGCATGAGAACTATTGATATCGATAACTTTAGTTTGACAACTGATAATGGCAAACTGTGTTGAGATTTCTGTTCAGTAAGGTTTGGCAAGCCATCATATGGAAATTTACTTTGCAAAAACAAAAAAATCTGTTCGCAAAGTTCATAGAGCGAAGTGTTGTTTGGCCTTTCCTTTGTCCTTCGACTACGTGGTAAATTTGACGTACGTTTCTTGGTTTACATTTCTATAAAATACAACTCGTCGGCTCATTTAGATTTATTGGAAAAGCAACCAAAAATTGGGCTGATCGAACGGACCATATAACTCGTGGCCGCAGCGGACATATGCCCGGATATTATATCCAACAAAAAATAAGTGCCATGAAATTATCTATCTGAGTATAATAAAAAAAATCCTTCCAATAATATTTATGTTTTGTATTGTCATTTTTAGTTCTTAAGCTCCTAAAAAACACCCGATATTACTCGTTTTATTTACTTAATTAATATTCAATAAATAATGATTATTTGGTTAAGTTAGAGTTGGTGAACTGCCAGCTTTTGGAATCAATATTTGTATCCGAAGAAGTTACAGGACTGTTATAGTCATACACACCTAACACACACACATACACTTATTTAAAAGAACTGATCAAACGCAACACACAAAATGCTAAAAGAAAAGCATTTTCTTTGCTACTATGTCTGCTTTTGTTTTTAATTCATACACATTAGCACACACAAAAGCATTTCGTAGTAAAAAACATTGAGTAAGTAATATGAGTCACATCATTCAATTTTTATCAAACGGCCAGTGGGCACATCATCGCAACAAGTTACAAATGCGAGAAACGATGTGTTTGTTCGTATATACACAAAAATAAATGAACAAGAAGCAAGTACCGTGTCAATTTGTTTCCGCCCAGGTACTGCATACATGCACATATACTCGTGCATGTCTATTTGGTTTGCCTATTTTTATTTTTGTAGGGCTTTTATATAAAATACTTTATAGTTATTTTTTTTTTATATTTTTGTCACGTGAAAGTAGATAATTTTATACTAAACATGTATGTATGTTATACAAAGTATGCATGCATATAATGCATAAATATTATTGTAATAAAAATATATGCCCTTAATTCATTAGGTATTCAACAAAATTTGTCGTCCATCAGTCAAAATTCCAAACAAAAACAAAATAATTTCATAGGCGCTGAAACAGCCCTATGCGCCGAGTAAGCTTTGTTGCCAAGCATTCTAAAATGTTCCTCAATACAACAACAACTATTTCATTCATAAACGCGAGCGCATTTTTCTCAAACTAAAGCTCAGTTATACGAGACCACAACATCTCTCCTCACGCACGAAAACAAAAATATTTGGGGAACATATATATATCTATATACAGTTTACTCGCTCCTAAGGACACCTCTCTTAAGGAGACCCCTCCCTTAAGCGGGCAAATTTTTCAGTCTACTTACGAGATAGTACACTATATACATATATAATTAGCGTTTATACCCTTTATTGGGTGTTTGTCCGAGCTCCTTCTCTTATTTGTGGTGTGAATCTGTAAGCATGTAAACATTTAGATTCTTTCAGGTTTTACTATTTTTATTTAAAATACGGCTCTTCATAATTATATGTAAAAAAGGACTTCATTTAAATATCCACCATGAGCACGTCTACAGGTAAATTCCGCCAAACAGTCGATTTATAAATGCCTAATAGTTAAGAACGTCGGCATATCGATGTTGAAGGTTGTTCAGCAATACTTTGCACTGCAGCAGCAATATTTTCAACAGAACGTCCAGGTTTTGGTCCGTCCGTCCTTTTTCTATCCTCGACAGAACTAGTTTCTTGAAATTTGTTCACCAACCTTTCAATTGTCAAATCATTTCCACCAAATATATTAGGAATTTTTCGTTATGTTGTTCTTAAAGATCGACTATTTTCATAATAATCTTCAATAATTTTAACGTGTTGTTCTATCGTGTAAAATTGTATATCTGTCTACTTGACAAATGTCAAAGACGACATAAGTAAAGGTACCATCTAGGAATTTTTTACCCTGACATCTTTTGGCAGACACTTTATATGTGCATATGTGTATTGATTTATTCTTTGTTTGTGCTCAATAATACATTATTAATCTACACATCTACGTGCTAATATTAGTTTTGCTTTTAATTTCATATCCTTGGTTGTGTTTGTTATATTTTCAGGAAGATGATTTGATTGCCACAGTCGAGGAAAGCTCGTTTGTTCAACGACGATATGGAAAATATTTCGACATGGTTATTGTAAATGATGACTTTGATAATACTTTTCAACAAGTAGTGAAAGTACTCGATCAAATGAGTCATGAAGAACAGTGGGTACCAGTTGATTGGATATACTAAAATATGTGAACTATTCAAAATATAATATAATATTCCCACAATATTCAAATCTTATACAAACTATTGTTTAAAATAAAAATAAAACTTTTTAGAAACTAATTTACTGAGTGTATGCAAAGTAAGTAGGTAATAAGTGGACGAATTCATGTAGACGAAGACTGCCTTTTCTAACTTTCACATTCCCCTACTGCAAGGAGCTTTACACTTTCGACAAAAAAGTCAAGAATCAAGGTAAATAATACATATGTTGTTATCGTAAATGGCCCAAAGCTCTTAAGGTTTGCGGAGACTAATGAGAACCGCATTTAGCAGATATTACAGATACTACATATTATTATTATGCATTATGGCTTCTGTCATTCATTTTTGGAATTTCGCAAATGGAGTGTGAGATGTACGTTGCAGTTTACAACCGTTGAAGGTGCAGGCCTTCAAATGCTTAAAAGGATTCTCTTTTTGACTTAGTTTAATTTTGAAAGCGTGTAGGCTAAGATCTTAATCGACGTAAATATTGTAACTTTAAGTTGTGGCTGCGCACTCAGAATTTCAATAAAAATTTTTAATACTAATTTCTAAATGTTGCTCATTGAAGGCACTTCTCCACGATGAATATGTAAACTTTGAAGAATGTTTGGAGTAGTAATGTCATACAAAATTTTAAGGGTAAGTTGATATTTAAAGACAAAATTATGTCCCCTCTCATAGCAGCTTTTGCTTGACGCTAGCGTGAGGTCATTCGTCATAAAGACAGGACATGCTGTAATCCATCACTTAAGAAAAGTCAAACATTATTATTTTTCAGTGTAAGATTAAACTGTGTTAACATCAACTGATGCCGGATGCGCTAATTAACGTTAAAATTAATTTTTTCGGCGATGAAATGGTATATTTTTGATAAAAATATATATATCAGTGTGAATTTCGTAATTTATTTTTAAGTGGTAGTAAATGTTAACTTCTTGATTAAAAATGATAAATTGTATTCACTTATTCGTTCTCACTGTTCCTCAAAATTATTCCTTCGAATTGCGTGAATTTAGTAAGTATTTAGAAGAATATGCAAATATTTTGTAATGTAAATATTATATATAGTTATATACAGTGATGTGCATATGCTAAGCACCTCGCACCAAATTTCAATAAACTGACTATTTACTCTGAAAAAAATAGTCAAACAGTAAGTATTATAATTTTTATTTATGACTTATATGAGTCCAAAAAAATATATAATGACCAAAATACCAACAACTTCTTTCTCAATTAAGTACAACAAAAAAAACAAAATTAACTCAATTTTAAGCTGATTTTAAGAAAACATATATAGAAGCATATTCTTTTTCTCAAGTAGATAACGGTACTTTTCAATTCATTTTGCATTGCTTGTTCGCACTTCAATTATATCAATGCAATTTAGTTGTCTAGAGGTTACAATTGTGCCAAAACTGTGACGTTAAAACAGCTGCTGTGCGTAAAGTGCGCGCATGAGCATACAGTAACTTGCAGAAAACAGCATAAAAAGTTCTGTTCTTCAATACTAGAAGTAAATTTCGAAACAATTATATTATTTTATGTTCTCTGATAGTAGATAAATAGTTAATTAGTATATTACTTTACGTATGTAGTTCTTCAATTGATAAAAATTGCACAAAAACATATGCATACATATATTGCAAGGTTAGAAACTTACTCTGAAATCAGAGTATTTTAAGGTTACTGTACACACAATTCTGTGCCTATGAATGTGCGCTGGATTTCTTAGGAAGTTTTAGAGAATCGTAATATTTTTTGCTGTGGCAAGTACACATACAAACACACATCATATATGTATATATGCGCATATGAATATAAATTCACATATGCTATCTTCCTGAGTGCCTGGTAATGAATCAATTCTCTATGAAGGACTTGATTTGGTTGAAGGGGATTCAACAAAGTTTAACAGAGCACCCTTACACATACATAACATATGTATATATTTTTGGATGATTTGCTCTTATGAACATACAATTTCGCGCAATTTTCATAAAAAAAAAACAAAAAAGAACAAATCTGTAAACATGCATACAAACCATATCATATCAAATGAACACATCTATTCTGTACGCAAGCAAATGTGAACTACATTTTTTCACACTTGCGTATCACTCTCTCCCTCTCATTTCTCTCCGGCAGCCATATTAATTAATTTCCTACTGTTAACTTGTGGTGAAGTAATTTCTGAGTTGAATTTCTTACCCGTGTTTTGTTAGAACCCACAATGAGGAACGGGCCGGATGCGCCTTCTCTATGAACTTATGTTCTGTGTATGTATGTACATACACACATTCAATGGTCTTACGTTTGACATGTCATTTTTCCAATTTAAAATTTTTGAATCTGTTGCTTAAATAAAGCGATATGAGAATTATTTTGACCATGTATATACATTAAAGGACGTAAGTCTACAGACAGCAGCATATTTTCTTATTCTCCTGAAGGTATACAATAATAAAAAAAAAACGTTTGATGTAGTTTTTTTCGGAATTCATATTTATTTATAAATTTACAAAAATTAAATTATTTCTCATGCTTTATAACAAAAGAACAAAAAAGCGACAAGACAAAAGTCTACATACAGTTCAACTAGCTTTAAAAAAATTCATTTTAAAACTAGCTTTTTTGAATACTTTTAGTATTCACTTCTTGAAGGCGTCGTGGCATTGATCCAACTAGTTGGCCAAGCTTTTCTCGCGTTTATTAGTTCCACGCCTCTTTATTTAGCGATTTTGCGTCAGTTACTATACTTCGTTGAATTTTTCTGTCTAATGCTCCCAAGCATGCTCTATCGGATTTAAATCCGGACTCTGTGGCGGGGTATTAAGTTGTGTGAGTGAGTAATATAGGAGGCATTCTTTGACAATTAGAGCAGATGGGAAAACCAGCTTTGCTTAAAACCGAAGCATTCTGCTAATAGCTTCAAATATTATTCCAATATACTTTTATCTTCATGTCCATGGTACCTTGAATAAAGATCATCTTTCCAACACCAGATGCTACCAAAACACTACCACCGCCATGCTTGACAGTAGGTATACAATTTTTCATTTCCATGTCCTCATTTCTTTTCTTCCATATTTTAGCCCGGCTATCACTTCCAAATATATTGAACTTCGATTCGTCAGTAAATAAAATTTTAGACCAGAAATCCATTCCCTTGCAAATATCTGCCCGTACAAACTCAAACCGAAGGGGTCGTTGTTTTCTGAAATAAGAGGCTTTATACGTGGTGTCCTGGTAAAATATCCGCTTTTATTAAAATACATATCTTTTGAAAATATCATTTTTCCCGCATGTCTCGACGATATGTTGGATAACTAATTCTCGGGTTTTTGTCGACTTATCTTATCTTCTTCGCTTTTTATTTTCATACGTTGCTCGATTAAAATTGCCATTTTTTGCAATTCCGCCGTAAGTTATTTTCTTAAATCAGAAGATACTTTTTTCTCGGGTTCATCATTTTAGTCATTTGGCAAGAACCGTGAAAACCACGAAATAAATAATCCCATGTATGTAATAGTAACGAAGATTTTTCAACTGAAATTTTCGATTAACGGCACTTTATAGATAACGATTGCTTTGATTGAGTGAACCCAATCAGATAGATGTTACATACATATGTACGTAGACTTTTGTCATGCCACTTTTTCGTTATCTTGTTATAAAGTGAAATAATTTGTTAATTTTCTATTTGAATATTGTAAATTTTTAAATATGAACTCCGTAAAAACTACAGCAAGTTTCTTCAATTATTGTATACCTTCTGCGAAATAAGAATATATGCTGCTATATGTAGACTTCAGTCCATCACCATGTTTGTGCTCTAAATGCACCCTTCACCTTCGCACAAGAGCTTTTGGTAATTAATTAAATTTTTTCATTTTTCCAAATGAACCGCGAATTAAAAATACTTTAATATACAGTAATTGATACATTCATTTATTAACCTTCAAGTTTATGATACAATTTTAGTAATCCAGCTTCATGGTGCAGGCGGTCGCGAGTCCGGATTAGCATTAAAAGTTTCGTTAGAGTTACCATCATCCTGTGCCGAAGATAATTGGTTTGCGAAGGACTGGAAAAGTTGTAGCATACCATTGGGAAGTAATGGTGAGCTATTTGCATCACCACTATTAGCTGGCATCCCAGCGAATAACTGCGAAACTGCGTTCATTACAACTGGATTTTGGGATAACATTTGTAATTGCTCTAAATCTACGTCAGCATTATTAAATATATTTCGAATGGCTGGAGTTGACAGCATGGTGTTTATGCCCTCTGTAATCTGCGGAATAGTATTTCGTACTTGAGATGCATCTCTAGCAACTTCCAAGTTATTACGATAGTCACGGTTATCTGGCTCTAGTTCAATCGCTTTTTCATACGCTTGCTGAGCCTCAGAGTACTTTTTCAAATTGGAATACGCAATACCAAGCCGCCCATATGCTTTGCTGTATGTTGGATTGTACAATAAAGCGGTCTTGCAATCTGTAACAGCGTTTTCATTATAATTCAATCGAATATAAGCGGCTGCCCGATTACAGTAATAAATAGGATTTTTGGGATCAAAAGAAATCGCACGATTATATTGCAACAAAGCTTCATTATATTTTCCGTCTTTCATAAGACGATTGCCTTCATTTTTTAATGTTTCAGCAATTTGGGCTACTTCTGGACTTCGCTCAATATATAACGATTGAAATACTTCAAACAAATCTATGAGCGTTTTATTTGGTTGGCCCATATCACTACCATTTTCCAGTGAACCGGTTGCTTCTAAGTCAGATGCATCGTCAATATCAAAAGCAGTTTGCAGACATTGAATAGCAACATCAATACTCTCTTTGCTATCTGAAGATAAAGGTTGAAAAGTACACGGCCGTCTTAAAAACCGTATAAAAGACTGAACAAATTCCTTTTGAACCTTATCGGCCATATTCCACCCTCGAAGTTAATGAATTTTACTTAAGTAATGCTGAAAAATATCATCTATTTTAAACGTGCTCGATAATACATAAACCAGAAAACTCACTGCCAGCGATGTGCAAAATACATCGGGTTCAATCAGTATAATATACCATATACACGCGCAATATTTCCAAAACCTGCTAAATGGTCTTTAGGTCGTGCCTTATAGAAACCTTATTGCTTTGACAACATTTTTCACTTTGGCAGAGAAGCGAAAGGGGTTGTTGTAGTTGAAGTGGTTGAGTTTTTCCATCGAAATAATCCTAATTAGTGACCAGTACCGTTTTGCCACAAAGAAAACTCTGACAACTCTTGGGCATTGCTACTTTACCTGTTTTATACATTTAATTTTTCTAATAAAAATATCAAAATGTTAATTTCCGATATATTATTACTTGTAACGAGCAAGTTCTGGGTGCGAAGACTTTATAAAAATCGTGAGAAGACTGTGAAGAAATGTACATACGAGATTCGAAATAATTAAAAAAACTGTCCGGATGACATTTGTAGTTTTTAACATCCTGCAATTTTATAACTTTTATAATTTTTACAAGTTATTCCCAAAATTAAACCTTAGACTTGCAGTTTTTGGGTTTGAGAGAATTCTGAACGGTTTCCAACGCGTTTAGTGGAAAGTGTGTTTAAACTATAATTCATATACATTCATATTTAAATTGTAGACGTAAGCCAATTAAACTGTTGGGAAAATTTTTTTTCGTCGGGAAAAGTAGCGAGTACAGTAGTCAGACACAATTAAGTCCATTGTGCTGCGTTCATATCCCTTTTTAAGGAGCCAAGGACCCAAGGTGGTCGCTTCGTAACACATCAGTGCCAAATACCTCAAATCTGATTCTAGCGAAGACGGGGCAGACGCACAGGAAGTGGTCCGCCGTCTCATCCTCCTCTTCACAAGCTGAGTTGAATACACTGTCTGATAAGCCTACCTTTTCCATGTGATTCGCCCACAGAAAGTGGCCTACCATCAGTCCAACCAGCCGTCTGCACTCCCCTCTGCTTAATGATAGAAGGATTTGCGACAATAAAGTTCATCGCTTCTTGAACTGCATACATCTCGGCTTGAAGTACAGAAGCATGCATTCCAAGAGCAAAGTGCAGTTTTGTCCTGCTGGATTCCACGTAGACCCCAGAGCCGGAGCCATGCTCGGTCCTGGAGCCATCCGTAAAAATGTGAAAACAGTGTTTGCCGGGCTCATTTCCTGAGTTTGACCACAACTGAGCCTCTGGCAGTACTACACTGTATCTCTTTTCAACGACGACTCTTGATGGCATGGAGTCAAGGAGCATGGAGACAATCGTTGGATCGAAGTCCATGCATTCTCTGTTTTCCAATGCCGGACAAGGGTCGTACCAGTTCCCTTTGCGTTTCAACCTGCAGATGGCATTCAAGGCCTTTCCTTGGAAGAAAGCAGCAACCAGCGCATCTAATGCCAGGTCTGATGTAGTCGGAAAAGCTCCGGTGCAACAGATGGCCACAGTGTGTTGTAGTCCTCCTGACTCCCACGAGAGAGAGTGTGCTCATCCAGACCACTGATGCATAGGTGATAATAATAGGTCTTATCGTAGCCTTGTAGACCAATAGGACCTTGCTAGGAGAAAAACCCCAATTTTTCTCCAATACACCTTTATACTGCCAGAAAGCTGTCAGAGCTTTGGATGTCTTTGTTTCAACGTGTGACTTCCAAAGAAGTTTACTATCGAGGATTATTCCAAGATATTTGATTTCTTTGGCTAGCTGGATTGTGACTCCTTTTAGCTGAGGCGGAACGAATCCATCAAGCTTCCTCCTTCTGGTATAGAGAACAATACCAGTTTTGGTGGGGTTTGCCGACATCCCATTCTCACAGCACCAAGTGTCAATCATATCCAGAGTTTTCTGCACTTTTCTACAGATGTTCATAAGCGAAGGGCCCGTTAACAAACAGGCAACGTCATCATGTAAGGTGGTTAGTAGGGGATCGATCACCATGCACCAGAGCAGTACCAGCCTTTCTTAACCCCTGATTGGAGTGTTCGATAGAAAGAATCTGCGTAAGATTTTTGGACCTTTGCACGTTGGCAACGGCGAATATCGCAGACGATGGAACGATGAGCTGTTTGAGCTTTACGACGACATAGACATAGCGCAGCGAATAAAGATCCAGCGGCTACGTTGGCTGGGTCATGTCGACCGAATGGATACAAACCCTCCGCCTTTGAAAGTATTCGATGCGGTACCAGCTGGTGGTAGCAGAGGAAGAGGAAGGCCTCCTCTGCGTTGGAAAGATCAGGTGGCATATACTGCATGCTATTTTATAGCTAAGCTGATTTAAATATACGAGTACTTTAGATATATAATATTAACATCAAGGAAACCGTTAAAATTTACAGTGATACGGTGCACTGTTGTTGTTTTAGCAGCATAAACATTCCCCATATTTACATACGGGGAATGCTGCTGGAGTGACAGTCCTTGGCCGGATATAAATCCGGGTCGTTTCGGTAACGTAGAACCGACTGTCGTGGAAACGATACAGTACACTAGCCATTCCGGTAAAGTAGAATCGGCTGAAATGGGAATGGCGATACAACTACGTTCTGGATTCTGTAGCAGGTTAAACTCCCACTTATCCAGAATTGACCTCGACATACTAAACATATGTCCGGCATGTGAAGACACTAACCACCTTTTTACATGCCCCAACAAACCCACTCATCTAACACCCCTCTCCCTCTGGACCCAACTCGTCGAAACAGCTAATTTCCTGGGCCTACCGTTAGATGAATTAGACGAAGACGATCGTTGATTACACTACAATAACAGGGCTAAGAAACTGCTACAACAACAACATAAAATTGGCCGTATAACTGAATTATACAGCCATAATGTATGCAGAGGTTGACGACCTCATCTTCTTCTAAGCATACCTCTACAGGCATATAAAGCAATTTCTGCCTTCTTTACCAGTTCTTCGATGTTTAATTTCCAGCTAAGGAGTCCAGATTTACCCCGACTTACTTTGCACTGGGTGAAAGTGAAAGAGTTTGTCCGTTAATATTTGGTAGGCTAAAAGTTGGTACCTTATATCTGGAGATGAAAAGCACAAGTTCTGTTTTACGCGGGTTTAAACTTAGGCCACATCCTGTGGCCCAAGAGTTAAGCTCGTCTAATTCCCTTTGAATGATCTCACTGATCGTATTGGGACACAGTCCTGACGCCATTAGCACCACATCATCAGCGTGCGCCACCGCTTTTACCCCACCTCTATTAAGTTGTGTTAAGATTTGGATAGCATCAGTGCTAACGTTATTAAATACGCCTTCTATGTCTAGAAAAGCTGCCATGGTATTCGTTTTGTTCTCTAGAGTGCCCTCTATTGTTCGAATTACCTCCTGAAGCGCTGTCTTCGTAGATTTGCCTTTAGGGTACGCATGTTGTGCAGTTGATATACCAGAGCTCACCAAAGAGCTGCTGTGATGTATATCAAAAAGTCTTTCAAAGGTGTTTGACGGGATAGACGAAAGACTGATTGACCTATAGTCCTTCGCTGATTCATATCCCCCTCTAGACGGAAGACAATCTTGATTAGTTTCCAACTATCTGGAATATGACCTAAGTTTAAACACGATTTAAAAATTTCCTCTAGCTACGGCTGCCGTAGCCGAATGGGTTGGTGCGTGATTACTATTCGGAATTCACAGAGAGGTCGTTGGTTCGAATCTCGGTGAAAGCAAAATTATTAAAAACATTTTTCTAATAGCGGTCGCCCCTCGGCAGGCAATGGCAAACCTCCGAGTATATTTCTGCCATGAAAAAGCTCCTCATAAAAATATCTGCCGTTCGGAGTCAGCTTGAAACTGTAGGTCCCTCCATTTGTGGAACAACATCACGACGCACACCACAAATAGGAGGAGGAGCTCGGCCAAACACCTAACAGAAGTGTACGCGCCAATTATTATTTTTTTTTATGGTAAGATTCAACCCAAGGTTTCCTGTAGCATTTTTTGAATGATCCCATCTGACCACGGAGATTTAAATGGTTAAAAAGATTTGATCGCCCATGCAACTTTCTTCTTGGTAATTATTTCTTTTGCAAGATGCTGTGGATTATATTGGCGCCGTCTCATATTTCCCCTCCCACTTTCGTGGTCGGTGCATCCTGGAAAATGCGTGTTTAGCAGAAGTTCTAGCGATTCTTCTGTCGTAGCAGTCCAAGTACCATCAAGTTTCTTGACCCAAAAAGCCTTTGAATGGTCTTTTTATGGGGCAGGACATTTTGTAGACCTTACTCTCAAGGTTTTCAGTGAGAGTGATTTGGTGGATGGGAATCTCTCCTCTCCTTGTATTTACTACGTTCTTGAACCTCTTCCAGTTGGTTTTTAATGGATTTCTATACGGTAAGATCCAGCATTAAGATCCAGATCGTAGAAGATCCAGCTGTGATCCGAAAAAGACCTTTTATTGGAGACCCTCCAATTGTCTAACCTTACTGAGCTGCTTTCAGACAATAGAGTAACATCGATCACTTCCTTCCATCCCCCGAAGTACTCCGTACTGGGAAAGGTGAAAGTGGGAGTGTTACCCCTGTTACATACCGACAAGTTAGTATTAATTATTAATTCATAAAGAGACTCACCTCGGTCGTTTGTTTCGGAGCTTCCCCAAAAGGCGTGCCTCGCATAGGTGTCACATCCGAGAAAAAGGGTTTTGTTTGAATTTTCATTCACAAGCTTACGTGTCTCATCAGGCGGTGCTCGTATATCATATGCCATGTATATAGAGGCAAGTGTTATTCTGACTCCGTCAGTGGCTTCCACCTCAACAGCCGTCGCCTTCCGTGAACTAAACAGGGTTTGATTGAAAAGTAATGAGCCTTCCCGCGCGGAGCGTCTGCCAAGAACCGGCTGGTGGGGGAAAATGATCGTTGGATATTCCCCTTCCACTAGAAACCAGTACCAGTTCGCTGGCAACAGCGGTGCAGTCAACATCGCTCCGCGCGTGAAAGCTGTTTTAAAAGTGTGTTAGGATTTTGCAGTGGCGAAAATGCAGCGATTGTTGGAGCAACGTTACTCGATCAAATTTTGCGTAAAGCTAAACAAAACGAGTACCGAAACCATTGGGCTACTCAAGGAGGCTTACGGTTCATTTTACAAAGAAGTGCTCCTTCGGCTGAAAAACCGCGTCGCCCGGGTTCGGCCCGACCTCGTCAACAATTGGACGCCTCATCACGACAATGCGCCGGCGCACACCGCCTCCCTCTGCACCTCTGCATTGATCAAGATGGGGGTTCCGGTCCGCACCCAGGGTTCCTGAATTAAGGCGATGTCCACGTCGTTCTCCGTCAGGAGAACGGATTGGTTGTCCGTTGCAGTCTGTGAGTGCTGCAGATTAATTTGGATAACCTTTAAGCGCATGTTTACTGGTTTCCTTTTTCGGACCCTAGCTGCATGCCAGTTGGCACCATCGACCTCATCCTGGTCCTCTTCTGGGTTCGCAGAACGGAATGTCTTCAGCTGGACCTTCCGAATGTCGTACCGAAGTTTGTTTTCCACTTTCTCCAGTGGTTCCAGACTCTTTTCTATAATTAGAAGGAGTGTTGCACAATCTACAAACTAGTTTCTTAATTATAGCCAATTAAATGTTATGTTATGTTATTTATTATTTTCCCACATTCCTTATTATATTCTCTTTTGTTTAACGACATACACACATACAAAGCATACACAGGCATTTGCTTAGCATAGCATATGCACACATAACAGTGCTTCTCTTTTCGCTAGTCTAATGCAGTTAAATATGCACATATATGATATACAGGGTGAACGATATGAAGTGTTACCAACTTCACACTGCTTGTATCTGTAAAACAGCTCATGACATCAATGCCACAATTGTTTTAATGGCAGTTCAATACATTGTTTATAAGCCATTAAAAGCATTTGCGTCTCAGTTTTGTTGAATTTTTTTTCTGTGATGGAATTTAAACATAATAGTGTGATTGCGTTATATTTGGCTGGAAAATCACAACCAGCCATTGTTCGTGAGCTCAGTCACCTCAAAGTGAATCAAATGTTTGTGTACCGCACTATAAAATGTTACAATGATACTGGTAGCATTGGACCAAAAAAACCGCAACAACGCCAGAAATGGTTCGGAAAGTGAAGGCTCGACTTGAACGAAATCTACGTCGGAGTGGAAGAAAAATGGCCAAAGAACTGAAAATATCGCAAGACAGCATTCGACACATATTGAAAAATGAGCTCAAGGTCAAGGCTTACAAGTTCCAAAAAGCACACGATCTTTCACCCCAGCAAAAAAAAGTTCGGTGCGAAAGAGTAAAGGAGTTGTTGCGCTTACACAAACGTGGCGAATTTCCTAACACTGTGTGTTCTGATGAAAAAAATTTCCCAATTGAGTAGTTCATAAACACTCAAAACGATCGTGCTTACTTGACCCACCGCTCATACGAGAATTTGAGCCTACGTAGGGCCACTCGAAGCAATTTCGCATCGCAAGTAATGGTTTGGGCCACAGTGACCGCTCTACAATCGTTTTTATCGAGCCTGGCGTCAAAGTGAATGGTCTTATTATCGGGAAAATGTTTTAGAACCTGCTTTAGAGCCGTGGACACGCAAACATTTCGGTCGTAGACCATGGACGTTCCAACAAGACTCGGCACCGTCTCATAAAGCTCGTGTGAACCAAGAATGGTTAAAAAATCATGTTCCATACTTCATTTCGTGCACACAATGGCTCTCGAATTCGACAGTATAGATGCGCTGAAAAAAGCGATTATACGAGAACGGACCAAAATACCTCAAGATCACATTCGTGCAGCATGTAACTCATTGTTTGACCGTTTGAAGGCTATAGTCAAGGCAAAAGGTGGTCATATCGAGCTAAAGTGAATATATGTTAAAATTGTAATCATTTTTGAACAATTTTGTCTTTGAAATCAATAAAAACTAATTTCACACAAAAAAGTTATGGTGTTTTGAATAGGTATCGTTTACCCTGTATATATGAGCATATATTCGCGAATTGACATTAGCAGTTCAGCTTTTGTAAATAAATTGTAAAATATAAAGTTTAAAAACCTTTTTTTTTCTACTATTTTGGAACATATAGCTACAAAAAAATATTGGTTGCTCAACAAGGAGGAAAGGCGTGATGTGCTTTTGCGGAACCTCCGCTTTGATGATCGACCAGTCGGTCATCGGCACCGAGTGATTACGATCCTGGGGGTTGGGGATTAATTGATTGGCTTCAAACTCCATGCTAGGTACCCAGATGCGAGCCCTCGGCTTTCGTGGAATCTCACTAGCTGAAATTAGCTTTAGTTTTAACACTTCCCAGATGTTCTGGACTTTACCAATCACGTTTTTTAGAAAATGCAGCGAGAATTGGTGATCGCATTTGATGACACGGTAACCGCGGACTACCTCCATCGAGTCGAAACATGGTGTTTGACCCTCCGGGTTCGCCATGATATGTTCAACGACTATTCGAGACAACCGTGCCTAAATCTCGTACCACTTGGTTTTCCGCGGTTGCAGGTTTCATCTACCAATGCCATTTGAAGATGGTCCCCTGCCACTTTACTAAATTGCTTGGTAGGTTTGGAGGCAACTGCACCCTGATCCGAGATCTTATGCTTTTTCGGCTGGCTTTATTCCTAACGAAAATATTGAGGTTTGATAACACGACGATTGAAACCAAAATTGTAAGCGGCAATCGAATATTTGTGTATGCTTTATCGATTCTAATAGCATGATTCTAGTTTTGGTACGGTTGGGGTCTTTACTGGCGCTACTCTTGACTTCGAGTATAATAGGCTGGTTTTGACTTCAGCAATGTACGAGTATTGCTCTCCATATACACATGCACTATACATAGCTAGGCTGGCATTACGAAATTCGGGAAGTTTTAAATAAGAATTTGACATTACTACGTATTATTTTATTATATATTTATATATAATTATATATATATATATATATATGTATTATAAAGGGTGGTTAAATTTCAAGGACCGATGTTGAATGTGAACTACACCTAAACGTTAACGACACCGTTGGACTTCTTTCTTTGGGGTTATTTCAAAGAAAAGGTATACGTCGACAAGCCAGCAACAATTCAAGAGCTAAAGGGTGAGCTAATTCGGCACATTAACGACTTAGAACCTCAATTATGCCTCAGCGTCATCGAAAATTTGGAGGTGTGCCACCGAGGCTGCGGCGGCTATTTGGCCGATATTTTGTTCCATACGTAATTGAGCCATACCAATATTATCATAATAAAGAGAAATGACAATAATTAAAAAAAAAAATGTATTTTATTCAAAATAAACACCGGCCCTTGAAACTTAACCACCCTTTATTATATATTACTAGCTTTACCCCGCGGCCCCGCTCGCGTAGGAGTGGTTTTGAGGGATTTAGGATATGTATATAAAAGAATTACAAACAATAATTTCATAGAAAATATTTTTTTATTAATAATCATAATATTACAAATCAAATCAACCAATCAGAAAAATATCAAGCAAAATTTTGTTTATTAACTTTCTATCTCAAACCGTGTTTGAACTTTGCATTTGGGTCATAGTTAAACATAGTTCACAGTTAAACAGCTTATGCGGATTATGAAGTGTGCTACAAATAGTGGGAAATAGGAAAACCTAAGATTTTTTATATTAAATTTCGATTATTAGTGACGAATGAGAGTGGTGCGCGGCCTGGGGACTGTGGGAAGGGAGTTCCATCATAAAACATGCCTATAACCTTCATTGGGTGAAAATATGAATCTATACAAATTTTTACGTCATTTGGTGTTGTCGTTTCGTAGTGATGCGCGGACAACGTACAGACATTCACCTTTATAGTATAGATTAGGAGGGAAATACAAATTGTATACTTTCGCCCCAGTGAAATCTTTGCTTTGACATCCTTATCTGAATAGCGGTTCGTAAAACTTAGTAAATGCCGCTAATGCGATACGTTTAGTTACCTGTCTATGATTTCTCATAGGCACTGATTTTGGGTCCCACACTAGTCCAAGCGCTTTTGTGATATGCGAAACTGTAGCAGGGGTTCACGGTTAATTTCAGACAAAACATCGAGACAGTCAGAAACAGTTTCCATGTGAAGTAATTGAGTTGTTTAACGTCGAATTTCAATCACTTGCTCCAGGGTGTCTGTATGTGATGTGATTAGCATGTGTGATAAGGTCATCCACGTAATATATTTGGCAAACGATCTGTGCTCCAAGCGAGAAATTGGCTTCTCGCCACAGGATCCATTTCATGTAATTATCCGGAAGCAAAATACGTCCGCAGTTGTACATCTCTCAGATAACTCCCGTTAAGGGTACCTTGAACACGAAAACGCAGATGCGTGTTGAAGAACTCAGGCTGAGTGGCTGGACCATCATTTAACCAATATCCACGAACGAACGAACACTACTCGCAGTTTTGTGTTTGTGCTGTCAGTTTTATAAACGCAATGATGCGGCAAAAATAAAATTTTCATTTGTGGTTCTGTCCTTGTAGGTGACAGGTTCAGTCGAGCCCAATATAGTTTAGTTGAAAGAGAAGTTCGCTCTCGACTTTCCAGAATTGTTTGACAAGGTAATTGAGACTAGCCTCCTCTTCTCCTGGCTGAGAATGAACTGCAAGTAAATCCGATGGCTTTGAGAGACCAGGCATATAAGAAACCCATTAGTAATCTACTCACCAGTTGCCATGGTTTGTTAAGAGCGCAAGTATTCGTTTGGCTTACCACTAAAAGAGCGCAGACCAGAAGCGTAGCCACTCTGAACGGCTTTGAAACCAGTAAAGAATAATATATTACAGCGGGTTTATTCAACAAAAACCAGGTTAACAAAATATTCAAATGAAAAATCATCTCTTCTTATATTCATGCATTCACTGGATGTGATACTACATACATCGGCTTTTTAAAAAAAAAGGAAGAATACTTTTATTAAAATTTTTAATAATGATAATAAATTACGTGCAGCTGCTGAAACTTTCATGATTGAAGAACGAAATGAAGATGTATTGCTTCTCACCATGTATGGTGCCAAAAACTTGAATGAACTGAGGTACAAATGTTTTATAACATTAGCTGCAAAGGACAAGAGCGTCCAACTCAGCTCATTGCCTCCAACAAAGGATGCAGCAAAACTCCACATAAAAAGAGTCTATCTACAAGTTCAACATTGGACGCATAATTCATTAATATCTCCTGAGGAATGGGGTTGGCAGAAAGGCAGTTATTTGAAACCAATAAAAATGACGCAACCTGCAGCACCCAGCAATGTTTTGAAAATTATATTTTGCTCTTTCAAAACAGGCTGTGGAGCAGCTTGCGGTTGCAGAAAAAGTGGCCTTTATTGCTCACCCGCCTGCACTGTATGCAGTGGAAGTGACTGCAATAATCGACAACTGCTTGAAGAAGATGAAAGTTTAGAATCTTTCGATAATAATGACACATAATTTCCTTCGAAGCACATACGTACATGTTACGAAAACAATAAATTTCCATATTTATTTAATTATTTGTAATTTTAATATACATAATAATTTTAATGTGATGTTAAGTATAAAAAAATTTGTGTAAGTAATATTAAATAATAATGAAAAGGTGTAATTATTATTATTGTTATATTAGTATCAACATTCTAATTTATGTAATAAATATTTTTAATACCTAATGTAATTGCAGTACACAATAGTTTTCATCTTTTGTTGTACAGGAAAAAAAATGTTTTCCACACGAAAAGGATACATATTGTTTAAACAATATAAACAATTATTTCCCCCTCTTCAAAGGTTTCTGATTTTAAATAAAAAAAAAAAATAAAAAAAAAAATAAAATCATCTAAATCGGAGCTGTTCTTGAGGACCTCCGACAAAAGCCTTTGTAGTTGTTGCATCAACCGACTCCAGCAAACCTCTTTCCGCATACTCGTGCTTCGCAGTTCACAGAGGGCTTAATGTTATCAGTAAAGAAATTATATCAATCTGAAATTTAACAGATGGTAATCTCCTCTTATTTGGTAAAAACGAAGTCAAGAACAGAAATATTTATAAAGACCAATAATCTAGCAGGTATTTGCAAATTACATGATCAGCTTAACTATGTGAAGGGTAACATTTTCGCCCCCTGTCTCAATAATATTCCTGAAAACGAAATCGTTGAAGAACTCAAATCTAATCATGAGGCGCCAGCTTACAAATTTACAAAAACCGTGTTGGTGTAATCAAACCAACAAGAGTTGTTCTGCTGATTTTTGAGCTTTACAACTTATCAAGCAAAATATATATATCCTGGCATAACGTAAAAATACGTGAATATATTCCCAGCTCGATGAGGTGCAAATCTTGTCAAATGTTTGGTCATATGATGAAACATTGCAAGAATCTACCGAGCTGTGTAAACTGAAGTCTCCCACCACACCCCACACAAAACTGTTAACGCGTTAAATGCGCCAATTGCGCCGAGGAACATCGCTCCTCCTCCCCACAATGCAAACAATTTCAGTAGCAAAGAGATATATTACGTATTAAATAAACAATAAATGCGATTTGCGTGAAGCATTTAATATCTACAGAAAGCAAACAACAACAAATGAACTCTCCCCAATAAGCTACTCAGCGATCACAGCAAGTACGAATGAAATCAATGAAAAAGAGAACAATAAAACCTATGAAAAAGATCACAATCAAACAGAAAATATAAAACAAAAACCAAAAACTCACCACGAAATTCAAGCCCTTATAGCTCCTGGTGACGCTCAAGCATGCATGCCACACGAACTTGCTTCGTGTCACACATACTTGTTGTCGGCTTTTGAATGATGAAAATCAAAAATTTTAGATATTAGCGTCAAGCACCCGACACGCACACATATAAGCTGTTGGGCACGCATGCTTGAGCGTCGCCAGGAGCTATTACGCACCATTCACTGAATTCTCATTCAAATCTCAACTCACACGCAAAAAACAACTCTGCAATAAATTTCCACCATATTCAAAATTACGTCAACAATAACCGCCCACTGGCCTTTGGGAGACCTAGCCAGGAAGATGGGGTGGCCGTACAACGATAGATGCAGAAGTTGCAATCAAGAAGAATCTAAAGAAATAGTATTTCACCGTCTGTGTGAGTGTCCAAGTCTGGTTGCTCAATTCTGAATTCTCAATTGTAAACTTGAAATAAATTGCAAAAAAGCAAATAGACGACAGAGGCAGATTCATAGTCAAATTAAGATGGTTCGACTAATAAAAAGCAGCGGTTCTACAAGCGGTGTATCGAAATGGCATTTTCGTGCTAATTGGGTCTGAGCTGTGTCACTCAGACAGCACCTCCACCACCAGAATTTTACAATACAGATTTTTAATAGTCAAAATTTTGAATATAGAATACATATTTCGCCATAAAAATTGCATACCCAACCCCTTCAATTTATTTCAGTCTATGATATAAAAGTCATTCATACTACTCGTAGATTAGATAATTATTTGAAAGCCTAAATCATAGCGATTAGATTACAAATTACTTGATTCTTAGACTAAGAATAAAGCGTTTCAAGCATTGAAGTGATGAAACTCCGAAAGCTCTCTTAAGATTGAAGCTAAAGATAAAAGATAACACAACGTTTGAAAACATAAGATTCCGAGCGGAAGATTAAATCCAATTTACTCCAATAATTCAGGACAGCCATATAGGCTTGTTTAGGAAGCCCTCATATAGACAGTCTCCAAAAAACGTGAATCCCACACTATTTGTTCCACTGACATATAACGTTTATGGATATAAAAGGCAGATAGATCTTCCTTAACTCTTCACATGCAGATGTTAGTGATTTGTTTTTAGAGTGAGCTTTTGCGATTCGGAGATTCCCCTTGTACATGATACTTATTATCGAAAAGTCGCTATTACATCATTTTGAGTTCCGCATTGAAAGGTATAAACTGTAATTGTTTTGAAATTAAAATTTAATTTAAGGGTGTTTTGGTCGTTTTTATAATAATAGGCGAGTTTAAATTCTGCTGGACTGAAACGTTTAAAGTGAGTGTCGTAAAGTTTTATTTTTCATTAGAGGGGGTTTTTGCCTTCTCAATATCGTAAGTCTAAATTTTTCTAATTTGTTTCCTAAGATTTTATTTAGCCTAATGGAGGAGAGGCGGCCGCCGTAGCCGAATGGGTTGGTGCGTGACTGCCATTCGGAATTCACAGAGAGAACGTTGGTTCGAATCTCTCACCAAAATTAAGAAAAACATTTTTCTAATTCTCGCCCCTCGGCAGGCAATGGCAAACCTCCGAGCGTATTTCTGGCATGAGAAAGCTCCTCATAAAAATATCTGCCGTTCGGAGTCGGCTTGAAACTGTAGGTCCCTCCATTTGTGGAACAACATCAAGACGCACACCACAAATAGGAGGAGCTCGGCCAAACACACAAATGGAGGGACCTACAGTTTCAAGCCGACTCCGAACGGCAGATATTTTTATGAGGAGCTTTTTCATGGAAGAAATACACTATATATATATGTATATATGTATAATGGTGGAGAAAAAAACCAAAATTGCAATTTAACATTGCTTAGCAGAAGGAGAAGGATCCATGGTGATTCGAAAATATTTTAATTTGTAAGTGTTATTAAGAAGAATGAGGTTGAAATAAGACTTTTTCTTTTAATTTCTGCAAATTGTTTTATGCGGTTTTAACTTAATTTTAACTTTAATTCCACCGCATAAAACGAGTCCTTGCAGTAGTTGACAGCGACCAGCATAAGATGGAAGTGGGTTGGAGAATTTAAGGGGTTATATACCTTGTGGTCCGGTGAAATTAGCGAAAGTTGGGTTTTTTTTAAAGATATGTAGCAATAATTTTATTGTATAAAAGTTTTTATTATTGGATATTACAATGTTTAAAGAAAAAAAAAGGCTTTGTTTGTGTAAAAATATTTCAAAATGGCGGAGTTATGGCGTTTTCCCCCAAGACCCTTTTTTTGGAAGAGGCTTGCGGTGGACGCGATTCAAGTCCACCAAGTCAACTGAAATCAAAAAATCGAAAAGATTTCATTAGTATAGGGTTATATCTTCTTAGTGAACGATCAATATATTAAATATTTTGATTTTTGTGAAAATAGGAACATGTTTTTAAAAAACTCCACTTCTACAGTCCTAAAATTGGCATTAAAAAATTCATATCTGCAAAATAAAAATTTATACATAAAAAGTTGATCGTTCACTAAGAGGCGACATCAATTACGAACAATTTAAAAAAAAAATTATAAAAATCGGTTGAATACTTTTTTTGCAATCGCGTCCACCGCAAAAGCATTTTTGGAAAAACACGTTTTTGAGATAATCGCGTTTAAAGTTTCAAGCGCCGCATGAGGCCGTACGCTCAGGACGTGACGACGCACAATTTAAAACGCTGTAACTTTCGATCTATTGCTCAGATCTCTATGAAATTTTTGGAAAATGTTCTCAAGGGATTGTACTTTACGATAAAGAAATAAAATTTATTTTGATTTTTTTGAAAAACACAAGGTATATAACCCCTTAAGGGGCTGAACAGCAAAACGAAGGAATTTTCATTGAAGTTTTTCGATTTTCGAACATGAAGGTTATAATTGACATCCAGATGATTGCCGCGAATTCTAATTTCGAACGAACTTTCCTAAAAGTCCTTAAAGTCTTTCACATAACACCCAAAAACAGCTAAGTTACTAAGCGTCTTTTGTGGCATATATCATACGAGTATAAGATTTAAAAGAGAAAAACCCGAGTCAAATACTATAGTATCGTCAACAAAACCTTAGTTGCGGGAAGCTGATGATTTAAAATAGCGTAATGCTAAAGAATTATATGTACACATATGGAACGGACATATGGAAACAAGCCCCAACGGATTGGATTTATTGGATTATTTAAATGAAGTCGCATATTAAGATATCGGACGGACAAGTTATTTTCTGAAACTATTCAAGATCATTGCCGTAAAGTAGATATCTGGAATATTTTAAGCAAACTTTAAACTTAGGCCATGGAAAAAGTTCAGTTTGAAGCAAACTCAAAATTTAGGGCATGAAAATATAGAAACAGATTTCTCTAATAGTGGTCGCCCCTAGGCAGGCAGTGAGAATCCTCCGAGTGTATTATATATGCTTGTAAATACCCAAAACAGGGTGTAAGTGCCTTTTATATAAATATATACATACATATAATACACTCTTAGGATTCCTATTGTTGTCCGTGGGGCAATTGCTATTAGAAAAAACGGATTCTATTGTTCGTTGCATTATTTCCTAAGTTTCGAGCCTGACCTTTCCCGAATCGTGGCCTCGCAACATCTCGTTCGGCAATGACGGTCGCAAATCTGTTGTGACTCCTTCGAACCCATGAATTAAATTTTAGTATTTATACTATTTTATCGAGTTTTATTTTCTCCTTTGGTAAGGTTTAGCCAGGTGTTTGTGAAACATCAGTGCACATCAGACACAAGCGCATGTTTGACGGTTGCATTTTCCTGCAAGTTCCATTCGCGTATATTTCCAGGCTAATAAGATGCTATTGAGTCTTCAATCCCTTGTTAGAATTCCTGTGATGATTTGAAAATTATTCTAATTTAATTCCATACAAACTTTAAATCGGCTGGGTTAAAGCTTCCTATTATTCATCTTGATTATAATAAGCCCGATAGATTGTCCCAGTATGATTTTTTTGTCTTTCCTCTACTTCCTGAATAAGACAGGAGAAGTTACCCTTTTCTATGCCACAAAGTGGCTCTAGGCATATAAATGGGCAGGCTGCCCCTAGCTAATTTATCTACCGTTTCGTTCCCAGCTACCCTGGAACTCGTTCTTGGCTTTGGGATAGTTCCTTTGAATATCATCCTTGAATCATCATTGGAGCCCAGTTGCCTTGCATTTTCCTTCCATTCGTCTGTCACTTTCCGGGTCGTAGTTTCTTTCGGCGCTGCTCCAAGTTTGTCTTTGCCCTCCGTCATCCTTGCTGCTCTCTGTTTTGGAGTTAGTATCAGCGATCTGACGATTCTGCAGAGGTACATCAAAAAGGTGAAAGGGAAATCTCCATAGTGGTCAGTGAATAAATCTAACTTTCAGGACTAATACGACTAACTTTTAGCATAAAACACGTCATTAGCTGGTTTCAACCTTACAAATTGCCAGAGTCAGACCGATTTTCTCCCACTGACCTGCAACATAATATATGCAGATATGGTTGCACCTAGACTTGTATTAATTATATCCCCAAAGAGTGGGCTGAGGTGTGTAAGCTAACACCTTCTGCAAATCAGTAGAAACAGCACTTGACTCGCTGGGTGTTACAAATGAAAAATCATTTCACAATAAAAATATAATATACCACCATAGCAAACTTTTGCGTTAGTTAGTTAGCAGTGTGCTAGTGTCATTCATAGAGCGAATACTAATCGAAGTGCAGAAATAGGAGAACCATTTCTTAAGAAATTTTACGCGAAAATTCATCACTTCAGGTAGACAATTCCTTAATGAGTTGGAAGATCTCAGCGCTGGTTACATAACAATCACGTTGGTTTAGGGAGATCAGGACAAGATCTCTCTGCGAGATCACAATGGGATATGAAAAGTTTAAAAAGAGCATTTAGCTTTTGGCTAAATGCGTGTATCTCGTATAACGACTAAATAATTCTCGGCCAAACTTGGTACATGTATTGCTCCTCACATCAAAGATATCCTTCTGATGTTACAGGTCATAACTAGTATCATCGCTCGGTGCTGACCGAATTTTTTTTACTAGAATTACATCTTAGAACCATTAATTAGTATTTTAGTAATTTATTTCATAGGTACAACGCAAAATATGCTGAAGAAGCTTATATATCTCATATTTATTCCAGAGTCTTACTCTTTTTGGAGTGCACCAGGGATGTTAAATTTGGAATAGAACTTGTATATAAACAGTTCATTTTAAACTTTCTCTTTTGTTTCTTTTGCTATTGTGATGTACCATCGTCATACAATAGCTTTTTAAGGATTACCATGTCATACCGTTATGTTTATGTGAATTAAGTCCAGGCTTGTCTGGCGTGTAAGTTGACCAATGCGTAAGAAATTGAGGCGCTGAAAATGAGCAAAACCCGTTAAAGATGTGAAAGTTTGTTTTGCTAGTTCTGGTAGTTCTATAAGCAGGCCCGACGAGAGAGGGGGGGGATCGGGTACTTTTTCCCCCGGGCCCGGAGTTTTCAGAGGAGCCCGGACTCGAGGGTAATTCCAAGAAATTTCCTGCTTGAAAAAATATGGTAAATAATACTTCTACCAGAGTTCCGTCACAGACTTTTTTTGGTGTCACCATATCGAATGTTATGATCACGATTACGAAGAATAAATATAATATGGTGATACAAAAGTGCATATTATTGAGCTCTTATTAAAATGGAACATTTTATGCTACTGATTTATAAGGTAATTAATAATTATAGTGATGATTAGATTAAATTTAGATAGTTGTATTTTAAATGAAGACCAATTTTGAAACGTAGTTATTCTTTAAAGCAATTTGTCCTTACGTTGATAAAAAATTAAATGTAGAGATAGCAATAATACTTTTTATAGACTAGAAATTTTTGATTTTTCACTGGGTATGTTATTATATAAATAATTTTCTAAAGCAAGAAAAGCAAAATTCTAAGCATCGTGGCAGTCATTTTCAAATATGTATTTGTAAGGCTCACAAAATGAATAAAAAAGTTTAACTTTTTTCAGCTGCGTTTTTTATTTCAGATCTGCTGAAGAGTTTTCTAAAATTCATTTTAATCAATATTTCATAATTAATTCTATCAAAAATTTGATCAATGAGTTTTTCAATGTTTAAATGTTATATCACTATAACATAATACGCGTTTTGATAAATAAAAAAAAATTGAAGGGGCCCACATCTCAAGTTTCCCCCGGGGCCCGAATACTCTCTCCACGGTCCTGTCTATAAGTATATACATTTATTCATCTGGAATATTTTTTTTTTTTCAGAAGACGGAGTTACCAGGAGTTGTATAACAAATTGTTGGAGAAAGATTTTAATAGACGATTTTGCAGACGAGTTGTGTCGAAAGGGACCGCAAGCAAATGCACAAGAACTTTAGAAGAGTTGACTGCGCACTTTAGCGTCATAAGCGAAAGATGGGATGAAGAAAGAGATAAGAAAAGTCAAAATCGCACACAAAATGTAAAAAAACATTATTAATTGCTAAAATTTATAATGTAAATTTTTTAACAAAACAAATATATAATCAAGTTGACGAAAATCCTCGTAGCTAGTTCCTCCCCGTGGGCGCCGACTGGGCAATGGGCACCACTGGCTGCATTGCATGAGGTTAGGTTAAACCAGGTCTACCTGATTGCATTGTGGATAGGTGATGTCTAACTAAGATCGATGTATGACCTATTCTTCCTCTCCGCGGTGACTAACTCTATATGTTATCCCATGGTCGGGGGGCTAATACAAAGATCATTTCTAATGAGGTTCCTGGCGGCTAGGAATAAAACGCTATGGGTTTGAGATCCCTGAAATAAAAACTCATATGGAGGTAGACGAAGGAAATAAACGGGTTAGGAGATTAACCCAAACGTCGGTGGGAGAAGGGGCTGCTACCACCGGCGGGCACAGTGAAGACGGAAACTGTGTCACCAGCGGCCACACCTCTACTATAACGGGAGCAGGTTATAGTAGCTGTATTGCTACTGCCAACACAAAAACCAAAATCGCTATGCAGCGTGTGGGTGCCATAGTTCAAGTAGACTCGGACCAGGAAAGCACAGCTAGCGTAAATACCTCAGAAGAAGATGCTTTACTTAACTCTCCGGTAAAACTCCATTATGCCATTTTGGACAGTACGAAAAGACCTAGAGTAAAGCCCAGTAAGGATGCGATGAAAGCTAAGTCCCGATATAAAGCAGCGGTCAAGATTTGCGACCAACTTGGTGGCATGGCCAATCTGACGCAGGCAGAAGCGGAAAGACTGGCATGGGATAGGGAGGGAGTAGGAAGAGGCCGTGCATATTTTGCAACAAGTGCTAGCTGTGCCGTATCGAAACCAAAGTTCGCCAACAAGGTAGAGGAGTAAATGGCCTTAAAGAGGCAGCGATCTTCTGAAAGCGAAGGGAAGATGCCCAACACAAAAAGAAGGTGCAAAGGTGACGCTGTAAAGCTTTCCGCGAGGCACTCAACCAGAGACGGTGAAAAACCATCCACATCTAAAGCAGCGGCGGCAGTGAGTGAGGTAGGCAAGAAGCACTTGACAGTGGCGGTTACTGCTCGCAGTAACCCGTTGGGACGAATAACGCAGGAGCAATGGAAGGTAGTTGAAATGAAACTACTGGAAGCTCTGTTCTCAAAAATTTACGCTGATCCGAGCGCAACAGTGCCTACATTTGATTGAGCAGGTTGGTTCAGCGGCGTCAATTTATTAAAATGTAAAGGGGCCAACTACGATGTAGCTCTGGTCCAGGAGCCATGGATTGGTTTGGGAAACCTGGTGTCTGAACTAGACTCGCCAAACTACAATACATACTTCCCGATCGCTATAAACAGGGTAAGAGCAGTGATACTCGTCAAGAAAAGTGTATGTTCCTACTTTAATACTAATCTCTCCACAGATGCCCTGACAGTGGTGACAATCCAGGACTGCAAGAATAAAGCTTTACTTCTTGGGTCCTGCTACCTGTCACACGAAGAGGAGGCACCGCCGGACGAGCTTCACAATTTGGTCAAGGAAGCCGAGCGAAGGAAGCTAGCGCTTGTCGTAGGGTCCGATGGAAACTCAGATCATACCATCTGGGAAAGTCTGACATAAACGATAGAGGAGAGTCCCTATTCAATTTTATTTTACAAAGTAGCCTAGAAGTAGCAAACCGTAGGGAGGAACCAACATATATTGGGCCCACCTCGAAAAATGTTCTAGACTTTCACGAATAACCTTATTAACGCCTTTTTTTCCGACAGATACATACATTTCAGAATAACATTCACGCCCAAGCTAAAGAGCAATACCTTCAGAAATCCCAGAAATACAAACTGGGATCTGTTCAGGAAATTGCTAATGCAAAAACCATTGAGACCTCGCAGGTTCAGCTCTTGTGCTGAACTGGAAGAGAGTGTTAGAAAGGTGACAAGGGCACTTAATAAAGCATATCTCGCAGCATGCACTCCCCTACGCTTAAAACGGAGATCAAAGCCACCTTGGTGGAACAAAGAGCGAAGCGTATTAGAATTCAATAAGCTGGAACGGGCAGCCGACAATGAACCCTGCTGGGAAGAATATAACGATCTACGACGTACATATGAGAAAGAGATACGTAGGGCCGAAAAAGAGTCATGGAAAGACTTCTGTGGCAGTATAGAAAATACAAAAGAAACGGCTAGGCTCAGGAAACTGTTACTTTCGCAAAACTAACGGAGACTGGACCGATAGTTGTGAAGAATCACTTCAAGATCTAGTCACTACGTATTTTCCAGGATGCATAGACTACTCAGATTACGATCCCTTGAGAGATAACGTAGCAAACATCACGGAAGAGTTTATTACAATCCAAAAAATATAATGGGCATTAAACACTTTTGACCCATTTAAATCGCCAGGCATAGACGGGATTTTTCCAGCCATGCTCCAAAAGATGAGCAATCTTTTGGTACCATGGCTAAAAGCGATATACACAGGGGGACTGAGGCTTAACTATATACCTGTTATCTGGAAGTAAGTAAGTAAGGGTAAAAGTAAGGGTTGTATTTATACTCTCAAAGAACTATAGGCCCATTAGTCTGACCTCATTTCTTCTGAAAACGCTTGAGAAAATCCTTGAAGCACACATCAGAGGAAATAGGATGTCAGACTTCATGTCTAAGGCACAACACGCATATACTAAAGGCAGATCCACAGAGACTGCGTTATACTCACTAGTGTTAGTTATAGAGAAAGCGCTAGAGTACAAAGAATATGCTTTAGGAGTATTTCTAGACATTAGAGGTGCATTCAACAATGTGTCGAGAGAAGCCATTTTAAGGGGCTTAAATACAACGAATACAGATAACGCTGTTTATTCATGGATAAAGAACCTGTTAGGTTGTAGAATAATAAGGGCGGAATGGAACGAAGCTAAACTCACTAAAATAGCATGCGAGGGTACGCCACAGGTTGGTGTTCTATCGCCACTTCTCTGGCAACTCGCTGTTAATGAGTTACTAAAGAAATTTGAAGGTACGGCATCGAAACTAGTAGCATATGCAGATGACATAGACATAATAGTGACAGGCAAATATCTAAACATCGTGAGCGACATAATAAATAATACACTCGCAGCAGTGCACCAATGGACAACACAGGCAGGCCTAGTGATAAATGCCGATAAAACGGATATGATACTTTTTACTAGAAGGTACAAGATCCCCTATTGGCAACCCCCGAAGCTAAACGGCGTGGAACTAACTATTACAAAAAAAACACAAAGTACCTTGGAGTAATTTTGGATAGTAAACTATCATGGAAGTACAATATATTAGAGAGGAAGAAAAATACCAGCAACGCACTATACGCATGTAAAAAGATGCTGGGAGTTACATTTGGTCTATCTCCTGCTATAATGTATTGGTGCTACTCAGCCATAGTAAAGCCAATATTACTATACGGCGCTCTGGTGTGGTGGACTGCGCTAAGAAAAGCAACATATAAAAAGTCTATGGAAAGTATTCAACGTCTTGGTGCACTTTGCACAACAGGTGCATTGAGAACTACTCCAACGGCAGCGCTTGAAAGGATACTCAACTTGTCAGCGATTTATGTTGCGCGGAATGCCTAGCAGCTAAATCCGCCGTAAGACTCAGCGCGACAGGCGAATTTATCTGTAAAACATTCGGACATAGCTCAATAGGCATTAGTTATAGGGTTCAAATGGACTATATAACTCCGAAATGCAATTGGGTGAAGAAATTCCGAACAACAATAGAAGAAGAGGGGTGGAAAAAAGGAATGATGGCTGTGGATGGATGGAACCGATGGCTCGAAAATGGTAGACGGAGTAGGGGTAAGGAACTATTGCGCAGAGCTAGGCATCAGGCAGCAATTTAAGCTTCCTGACCACTGTAGTATCTTTCAAGCAGAAGTCTTTGCGGTAGGAAAGGCTGCAGAAATAGCAATTGCCAACACATCAAGCAACTCCAAAATTAATATTATATATACGTTGACTACCAAACTGCGATAAAGGCAATAAACTCATATGAAATTTCATCTAAAAATGTTCTAAAAAGCAGGAAAGCCATAGAGAAATTATCCGCAGACAGACGGTTGCATATCTATTGGGTACCCGGACATAAGGGCATTGCAGGAAACGAAATTGTAGATGAGATTGCCAAAAGCGCTGTTTACAGAAAATTCGAACAAGAAAACGACATAATGAAACCTTTAAATACGGTATACAAAGACATCGCTGCGGACATGAAAATACGGATAGACAGGAGGTGGAATAATCTAGCCACTTGCAGAACCGCGAAAATCATGTGTACACAGAGGGCAAATAAATACGTCCGATTCGTACTAGCTCTGTCTAGAAAAGAAAGCAGAACCATCGTAGGTATGGTGACAGGCCACAATTTGCTAGCGGCGCACGCATACAAGATAGGATCACAAACAACGATAGCTGCAGATTTTGCAATGAACTAGAAGAGAGGGAAACGCTATAACACCTTATATGTTTCTCTCCTGCATTAGCTAGAACCAGATTAAAATGCTTAGGAGCTTTACAATTTGAGAAGTTAGAAAACCTTTCGGGGATAGAGCTCCAAAGTTTACTTAGATTCGCAAAAAACGCAGACGTATTACAAGATGTCTACTACAAAGAAACGTAAGAGTCTAGCTCCATCTGGTAACACCAAGGATCAATGTGATGGTTTTCAGCCAGCCAGGTCAACCTAACCTAACCTAAATATATAATCACTTCGTGGAAATATTTTGATCATATTTTTGTAAATATGCAAGGGCTACTGGAAAAAAGAGTGATAATAAACGGGGTCGTAGACAGAAAGGGAAGGGGAAGAAGATGGGGACGGCGTTATTTTTTTAACTAAGAAATAAAAATAAATAACTGGCCCGTACACTTCTGTTAGGTGTCGAGCTCCTCCCCTATTTGTGGTGTACCCCTACTGTTTTAAGCCAGCTCTGACCGGCAGATGGTTTTCTATGAGAAGCATTTTCAGAAATATACTCGGAGGTTTGTCATTGCTTTGCCGAGAAGGGACCGCTACTAAAAAAACTTTTTTTTTCTGCTGATTCATGCACGAAGTTTCGAACCTACGAACTTCCCAATGGTAATCACGTGCCGACCTATTCGGCTACGGGTTCCATTTATTAAATACAATCTGTCATAAAATGACTTTCGGTATTACATTTAATTACAATTTTGAAAAGATGGCATGGGCTTGATAGGTTTGACGTCCGAGGATTTGGGTGGTTAGTAAGCCGGATCTCATACATCAGGCTGATGTTGCCAATTCCAGCCCATGGTACGTTGGCACACATGAGCAACCTTTTTGACTGGAACCTCTGTATTATGCTAAGATTTGGTTTGAAGCTGAGACCCAGATTTGCACTTCTATGTCCATATTGATTTCAAAATTGCTTTATATATGAGTAGCCAATAAAGGGATAGAACGTAGGTTGGAGTCTAGGTGAAACACCAAAATTAAGAAAAACACTTTTTCTAATAGCGGTCGCCCCTCAGCAGGCAATGACAAATCTCCGAGTGTATTTCTGCATTGAAAAAGCTCCTCATAAAAAATATCTGCCTTTCGGAGACGCACATCAAGACGCACACCACAAATAGGAGGAGGAGCTCGGCCAAACACCCAAATAGGGTGTACGCGCCAATTATTTATTAATTTTTTTTTTGTTTTTCAATAAAGAGAGCGAAGTTTTATTTCAAGCTGCTACCGTTTTGAAAATATAGCATATCGCCACGTAAGACATCGATCAAGATTAATGCCAAAGTATTTTGCGCGTTCTGTTGGGTATATGACACTTGTTAAGATGAACTGGTGTGCAGAAAATGTTGAAATGGTCGCTTTCAAAAAGTCTTTATTTTCATTGTACAGTTATAGACCTAATTTGCGTGTCAACGACTAGAATAACATTGCCGAAATCAGAAGCACAATATCAACATACATAATTAATTTTAAAAAAATTATGAAATCATTAGTTGCGTCATTGGTAAAACTAATGGTGTTTTCTTTTCTCGATATAATGTCGCATTTATTCCTCATTCATACAGCCTACAGCTACCAGATTATCGTTTTATTTTTCAAACTGATAAACTGTGATCAGGCGAATATGTGATATTTTCTACCCTATGCAAAAAGCGAAGACGAGCGTTCTCCAGCTAATATGGTTGTACAAAAACTTTAATTGATGCAAAAAATGGACTTTACATCGCTCAGTTTCATGACAATCGTTATCATAAAAAACCATCTGCCGTTCGGAGTCGGCGTAAAATGTCGACATACCACCTTGATCGAAAAGTACCCGCAATATATTCAGATAACTCAAAATACAAGTTTATTCCTCAAAAGTGATATTAGTGCCTTCAAAGTACTCCCCATAAGCTCTCGAAAAATTTCTGGTACTCTATTTTTGGTATAGCTATCAGAGCCGTATTCACTTTTTCCATTACTTCTTTTCGGCGTTCACCGTAGTTATTTTTAGACTCGATCAAACAGAAAAAAAATCGCAGGGAGCCATGTAAAGTTTGATGGTATTCATTTCGTTCTTTTGTAAAAATTACAGATAATGATGACATTGTGCGATGAAGCGTTATCATGGTGCAACATCTGTGAGTTGTTTTTCCACAAACCTTTGTTTTTAGGTCAATTGCTTCACGTAAACGTCTCATAACGCCCAAATAGTAGTCCTTATTAATTGTCTGACCTTCTGGCAAACATTCGCGGTGTAAAATACCGTTGCAAACCATAAAAACCGTGAGCATTGATTTCTTTTTTGACTGAAAACGTTTGTTGTTTTTTGGTCTTGATTCATTTGGAGCACTTCACTCACTCGTCTGATGCCTAGATTGCGTGTTGAACTCATAAACCTATGTCTCGCCTCTAGGAATGATGCGTTTGATGAATGTTGAGTTGGATTCAGTTTTGGAAATCATGTATTTGGCGATATCAACGCGCATCAAATGCACATCATCCTTTGGGGCCAACGACCAACTTTGCAGCAACACGGCGCAAACTCAATTCATTACCTACAACGTCCTCAACGGATTCATAAGCAGTGTTCAAGACCATTGCCAGCTCCCTGATGGTTAATTTTGCGGTTGTACATAAACTTTTCTTTCACTTTTTTGGTGTTTTCATGAGTTTTCGATGTCGACGGTTGACACTACGTTCGTCATCCTCGACGGAATCACGATCTTTTCTGAAGCGTTCATGCTACTCGTAAACGGTTGTTTTTTAAGAGTATTATTACCGAAATTGTTTTCCAACATTTCTAAAGTTTTGAAAATTCTCGTGTTGCAAATTCAAATCCATTTTTAAAACTGTAAAAAATCGAAAACACATGCAGAGGTAGACTTACTTCCGGCGTAATTTTTCAAAAAGTCAAGCAATGAGGATAAAATTTTGGTAGGAATGTTAATTACAGATGTGGAAACCTAACAAAAAAATACAACTCAAATAAGTTGACTTAGAGAGTCACCTGACGGTTGTTCCGGAAACTTTTCAAGCTGGTATAATGAGGAAATGTAAGATTATATCCAAATATTATGCTGTGATTGAGTCGATAGCCAACGTAATTAAACCGCCGAAAATGATAGAGGCAAAATCAAAAGGTATTATTTTGGATGAATACGAAAAAATCCCCGAAAACTTGTTATTATGTATAACGTTGTAAATGATTTGGCCTATAAGTGATATATACCTCACCCAACGGTAGATACGTTCCTTGGATAACCGTGCAAAAAATCCTTTAAAAAATACGTGCGGCATATAGTCTTTAGTGGATATATTCCACTACTTTAAAAAATCAAGTGAGATGAAACAACTCCAAATAACTTTCCGAAAAAGGAAAAAATGAATAATCTCATCTCTGTTACCTATTTATAATACAGAAATAAATAATTTTTATTACAAAAAAATATAATCTGTGTAAAGCTAACATTGAATTCATAAATATAATATATAAAATTTATAAAACTTTTAATTCAAACTAGGAATAAAAATCAATCGCCCGTTTTTTGCATAGGTACTGCATTATAAGTCCTATCATCACTAGAAATATCAAATACTAGATCAGATATGGCCATCTCTCGGGTTAAATTCAAATGAATAATTTCGTTTATTACTAACGGTTTCCGTTGGTTTTTTCGTTATTGCTTCGTTCGTTACAAAATCTGTTATTAGCTATTGTTTCCTGACTTCTCATGCTGTTTAACCATTCCTCATATTCAGCTACATATCCCGTAAGGTTAGGTCGAACATTTGCACAGTTCGTTTTGGGAGGTTCTAAAATGAACTTATTCCATCATTTCAGGGAAGAAGAATTTTTCAAGGTTAACGATTAGGTTTTTTATAATATTTTTCTAGCGTGTTTTGGTCTATTGGTGTGCATACGATTCGTATATCCTTTACAATTATATTTGTATGTAATGAAATAAAATACAATAATTTGTTTAATGTTTTCAATAGCATTAATTTGTTTTTAATTATATTTGTAGGGTTATCAGTATTTACACTTAAGCAATTTTCACTTTATTAGCCTTAATTAATAAAAATGGTTGACTCTATTCAAAATAATGTACGCCTTCTAGCCAGTAATTTGTGAAATTGAGCTCTTATTTTGCATTATTATTAAATAAGCCTTGAAACCTCCCCAATTGCAAAATTCATTAGACGAAGGCGTGGCTTCAAATAACCAATTGGACTTCACGCAGTGTGAGTGAGTAGGACAACACCGTTTTCGTTGGTAGCACACATCCAAGCAAGTTAAGCTGTTATTTTACGTTGCAAGAAAGAAAAGGAATACTTGTACAATGGAAGCCCTGTGGATTTATTGATGTGTGTTTGTTTGATTACGACAACAAAGTTTTAGAGTATCTTCGTTTCTATTGGAGGTTGTATACAACTGAATGGCAGATGTAAGTTAAATTAAAAATGGTAGCTGAAGTATTAAGGCATTCAGTGGAAAATATGTGCTACCTTCCAATGCAATAAATAGTTTATTTTGTTTAAGCTTCCAAGAAGTTGGCGTATTAACGGTTTTAATGCTCTTGAATTGTACACTTCTAAACCAAGACAATGTTTGATTAACGGTTCTTTAAAGATTTTATTTATTATTTAGAGTCTAACTTTCATATTAAGAACGTGCTAGCGCAAGTGTGATTGAAAAAAATATTCCAAATACGGAAATAAAAATTATCAAGTATTAGAAATTACTATTGAAATCTAGTATATAAACAAAACTAAAAGTAAACACCTGCATAAAATGCAACATTTGAAAACGTAAACAAGTGAATACAATATAATGAAAACCTCAAAGCCTTAAAGCAAAAAACACAATGCAATATTCGTCTAAATTATGTGCTTTTAATTTTGTAAACAATTAAAAATCATAACTAAATACATCATATAACAAGCAAAATGGTCTCATATTACAACGCCCTGCCTTATTCTCAGAAACATACTTCGAGTAATTTGAACTACCCCCCCACTCAGCCTTGGCAGTGGACAGCAAATTATCCTACATCAGCAAATCATCAACTCCTGAACGAGATGGAATCGTCGCATAGCCATCATCAGGTTTATTATAATACGCACCACATGTTCCACCCACCAGGCAGCTCTGCCGCGGAATGGCATTCTCCTTTATCAAATACCGAAAATTTGCTACAAAATGCACCTCATATGCAACAACTTATCAATGAATCGAATGATGGCACTGTTGTAGGTAACACTACAACTAGTTCAGGTCGCAGCACTAATTCAACAGGCCCTCCTTCTGCAGAAATTATATCAATAAACGAGTCCAGGCGAGGCTTAAATGAGCATCATATTAACGAAAGTTTACCATCACCTACCTTAGCAATATCAGGAAGTAATGTTTCCAGCCCAGAAGTTTCTTTAACAACATCGTCACCACACCTCCCTTCAAATAGTAGTAACAACAGTGGGACAAATATTGTTAATGCTTCTTACAATAACCAAGCTTCTCCTGTAAAAGCTCAGTATTATGAGTGGATGAAAAAACCATCGTATCCATCTCAACCTGCGCCCGGTAAGTTCCGATTGTTAAAGCTATCTTTGTTTTAAGCTTTTGAATGATTAAGCCTACAGCAAATAGTTAATATACTTATTTTAGAAGTTTACTTTACTTATTGTATACATAATTTCTAAACTATTGAAATAAACATAGCCCGACGGTTTTTGTTAACGAGCTTCGAGGAGGAATCATCGAACACCTATACCACGCTTTTGTGGGAATTAAACTCAAACGAAACCCCCTTCCACCTACGTACCCACCCCGGTACTACCGTTAAGTAAATTGTCGGGAGGTAGTTTGAGTCCGTCACAAGTTTTCTGTACTCGGCTCTTTCCAAAGTTTTGTTTATTTTTAGAAACTACGCCAGTCGGATCTATGCGCCTCCTCTCACCATTCTTATGCTACTCCGACTTAAAGAGTCCGTTTCTTAGTCTGATATCGTCTGTTTAGCAGTCGCTTACCTCGAAGTCGGATGCTTCACACACTTCTGCTTGCTTTAATGTTTGTTACATATAGCTGTTACTGATTGCTGGGGAAAGCTTATGCCACCCATACTTTGAAGTCATTACGACGTCGATACATTTTTTTTTGGGCTTTCGTATATTCTGATAGTGTTTGCCGAGAATCGTGGGCAGACAAGGCGCATATGCGTCTTATGGAACAAAAAGGCGTAGCCCAAAGCGGTGTATGTACATACTTCAAGCAGTAACCATGACCTGTTAGGAATTTCGTTATCTGAAAGTAAACCGCGTCATAATTTTGGATTAACCATATTCCTTGTTTGCGGTTAAGGAATATGTTTTTGTTCAGTTTTCCGAATACCCCTGTCTTCTCCATTCATTTTTTTAATCTGTTGTCAAAATATTATTAAAAGGAAATACCATAAATAAACATTTCGACTAAGAATAAATATATATATGGAAATAAATTTTTATGTTGTTTATACCTACTCGGAAAAAATGTGCTTGACAGAACTTTAAAGAAACCTAAACTTTAACTCAAAGTCATATGCATAATGTGCTACCCACCTCGGGGATATTCATGCCACATTTTGTAATAAAAATAAAACAACGAAAATTCAAATTGATTGAACAATCTTTATTATTTTTGTGTAGAACCATTCATGACATCTTGTTTTTTTAGAGATAATCCTTTTCAAATGTTAGCCGCAACTGCGCCGTAATTGGGCTATCGGTAAACACGTATTTCGAATGACAGCGCTGGAGGACTCGGTCTGTCGGTATCTCGTGAATAACTTTAGTAATATTGGTTTTCATTGCCGCAATCGAAGCTGCTTTATCCACAAAGCATTTATACTTTACACTCCCCACAAATAAAGTGCAAAGGTGTAATATCACACGATCTTGGAGGCCAATCCACTGGTCCTTTACGAGAGATAAATTGCTCACCGAAATGACGACAGAGTAAATCCAGTGTATCATGGGCTATATGGCAAGTAGCGCCGTCTTGCTAGAACCAAATATTGTGGAGATCACAAGCTTCATTTTTCGGCATCAAAGAGTCGTTTACCATGGCCCGATAGCGTTTACCATTCATTGTTACATTGGCACCAGCTTCTTCTTTAAAGAAATGGGGACCGATGATTCCTTCAGTCCGTATACTGCACCAAACGGTTGTTTTCAATAGTTGCAATGGTTTTTTATTGAATGGCTTCTGATTGATTTTGCTTTATTTAAGTTTGACAGTAGTCACTCGTGATCTGTCAAAAAACCCTTTTGGCAAAAGTACCTCCAATCTGATCATAAGTACATCAAAAGGTATACTAAATATTAAGAAACGCGTTTATACTAAAGAAAGATACAAATAAAAATTACTGCTATTGCTAGTGTTTTCTTTAAGTTTCTTTTGTGATGACATAATAAATAGACTGGAGCCTTAAGGTTTCCGACGTTGATATCTTCTATAAAATCAGGAATGATAGAATACAGCATTGCGGAAATTAAACTGCAAACATTAAAATAACATCGCTGTGAAGTAAATGTGGATCAGACGTGTGAATTGCGAAATTTATTTTCTATAAAGAGACTCAGCGTTCCCCATCGACCGTCGGATGCGTCTGAAGAACAGAGGATCACTGAATATAGCGATTACCGGAAGCAGCAAATAGTTCTACCATATTTGCCGCGGCCGTGAAAGCAACGAACGATCTACGTTTGCTTCATAAAGTACTATAAACAGCTGCACATTCATTTTGTCAGCTAGTTTAATGCATTTCATTTCAGAAAACAAATAGGTATTTAGTAGAAGATTTAATAATTTCTTAACTACAAAAAACGCCATCAGATATATTGAAATATTGATAATACTTAACCATGTAATGCAACGCTGGTCTCGAGAGTTTTCTCAGATAGTATCAGTGAGTGGAATGTTTTCAATTAGTCCTCCTTTTTTGATCATCTATATTTCTTTTGAACTCTCCTAGAGTTCCCACTCTCTTATGTAACAGATATTGAAGGAGAAAGTACTGAACAAAATACAAAGCATCATTTCACAAATACGCTTCTCTTGGTACGCATAGGCTACAGTTAAGAATTGATGGGGCGAACTCTTCTCAGGCAAAGTCCGCTTCTCTCGGTGAGAGAACTGTAAATTTTACTCCCAAAATATACAATACGGCTTTTAAAATATCATGCCCTAAATTTCGTTCTAAAGACAAGAGGAGAGTACCAGATGGAAACTAGAAAGGGGACTTGCCTTTAAAAAATTTATGCTAGGTATTTTGATTAAAAGAGGCTTTGTAAAACATCTAGCCGGATACTGTTTTCAGCGCCTTACTTCAGGCGGGTCTTGAACGGCCGGTGTTATTATTAGTTCGGCTACTTCTTAAGATAGGAACCATTATATTGGAAATGGAGGGACGACATATAGGCATATAGCGAGGGTTACCCCTCAGGGTAGGTACTTTCCCCCCATACTCTGAAACCTCACTGTACATATTCTACTCTTAAATTTGAAAAAATACTTGCTCTAATGCTATCGCATACGATATTGCATTAACGGGATCAGGAAAGCATCTCGCAGCTTTGAGCGAACTGTTACAAAACGCTCTCTACATTGTAGATAGCTGATCCATGAAGAGTAGACTGAATGTCAATGCCACGAAAACCGAAATAGTGCGTTCACAAACAAATATAAAATACCTGACTTCAAGGCCCCCTTTACTAAATGGGATGGAACTTAACTTGCTACCAAGGTAAGGTACCTCGAGATTATTTTGTGCCGTAAACTCAATTGGTGCCGAACATGGAAAACAAGTCGAGAAAAGCAGTCACTGTTCTGTATGAATGCAAACCAGCTAAAGATAGAAGACGGGGTTTAAAACCTCGCATCGTACACTGGCTGTACACTGCGGTTGTGAAGCCTATCCGCTCCTACGGAGTCAGTGTTTGGCGGAAAACGTTGGAAAATACGGTATCCAAGAGCAAAATGAAAAGGGTACAAAAGGCAGCATCCATGTTTCTCACAGGTGCGCTTTTTTCTACCCCATTCAAGACTCTTGACACAATAGACCTTAGATTAAATTCCGGGCTAATTGCAAAAGTGCTGCAGCTAACCTAGTTATTCGGTCGTCTCTAAATTTCTACAGTACTTCGTCCAAAGCGCTAATCGAATGTAGGGCTATTCGAAACGAGCTGTCTACGCCTCAAACGTTGTCTGGGCTCCTGGATATATGATATATTCACTTCTGAAAATTGCATTGCGGATTAACTGGACAGAAAGGAAACTGATCTTATATCAGTCCATTCTGCCCTCTGTCCAGATTGTGGGCATCCCTTTATTCTCAAGTAAGTTCTGGATCAGATCAGTCCACATTTTCGTCTGCGTCAACCCCGTTGCAGGTAGGCTCCATAAAGCTATGGCTAAAGAGAGAGGGGATATCCAATTAAGTATAAAAAAGATAGATGGCACAAATACATGCGATGAGGTAGAAAGATCAACCGTCTTGCTGGCCACAAATTTTCCGGGAGCCGTAACTCAGATCCCGGAGTCCTATACGGGGGCCGACCCAATCGAACTGAAAATGTTTACCCACCAATCCATAAGATGGGACGTTAGCTCGTTCAACCTATATAAGACCATGGGGGCTGATGGAATTCGCCCGGTAGTACTAAATCAGCGCGAGGAGCTAATTATACACACCTAGTTGTGATAATGTGAGACAGTTTTGCACTGGCATACATACCAACAGTATGGAGAAGAGCACAAGTGGTTTTCATACAAAAAGTAGGAAAAAAGGACTGGATGGTTAAGTCCTTCAGACCAATCAGTCTCACCTACTCTGCATTAAAAGCAATGGAGAAGATTATCGATAATGAAATCAGATCAAATACTCTGCGTATAACACTTCTCCATCAAAACCAAGGAAGGAAGGTCTACGACTCTGCGTTGATTCCTTGATATAGAGGGAGCTTTCGACAATGCCTCTCACTTAGGTTATGTCGCGCACTAGAAACGTGCAGGGACCCATCGGCAGTTGGATGAAGACCCTGCTTCAGACAAGGATAGTTAAAACCGCAAAAGCGAACAGTACCATCGAGCTACAAACACGTAAGGGGGCACTTAGGAGGAGGGGACACTTAAGGGGAGTCTTATCACCCTCCTGTGGAGCCTAATAGTAGGCAACCTGCTTCACTTGCTGACAAACAACGGAATCCACTGTCAGGGATATGCGGATGACGTTTTGATTATAGAACACTCTTTACGATATACTGCAAAGAGCTTTAAACCTGACAAAAAGATGATGTGCTGGGGTAGGTCTGGACATAAACCCATTCAAAACAGCCATCATCTTTTTCACCAGGAGAAAAACCTTACCAGAAAATTTGATCAGCGAAGCTAAGTCCTTTGGCCTCGTGCTGGATGCCAAGCTTAATTGGAAAAGGCATGCTGACACAACCTTATACAAGGCAACAAAGGCTCTCAATCTACAAACGTCCAGCTTGAAGATTTTGGGACTGTAGCTCAAGAATCCTGAAATGGATGTGCTTCAGCGCTTAGCATTTTGTGCATCACGGGAGCGATGCGGACCTGGCTGCAGACCGCGATGGAGGTGATGCTCGGCACCGCTCCATATAGTTATTTAGCAGTCAGCCAAGCGTACCCTTTCTAAATAGCAACAGGGAAAGGTTCGGGTGAGGAAAAGTAATGTCATCCAAAAACATGGAAGTGCTAAGGTTGCAGCTCCCACTCACCCAGCTACCCAGAGATGATGTCACTAAGGTGATCAAATTCGAAAAGAAGTTCAGAATTGAACTGAATAATAAATTAAACTGGAGTAGCCCTGCATTTTAAAACAAACTCCAGGAGTTTACCCTGCCCTGGTATACAGATGACTCGAAGACCCCAGAAGACATAGCCGCTGTTTTGGGCTGGCAATGGGCAGTTTTCCAAGCATCTTCCAAGCAGAAATGAGCGAATTGCCATTCTGAGTGATAGTCAGGCAGCACTAATGGCCCTATCGTCCTGTGAGATCAAATCGTAACTGGTACTTGAGTTTATCGAGAAACTTAATCTACTAGGAATGCTCAATTGCATCCGACTAATTTGGGTCTCAGAACACAAGGGTATGACTGGGAACGATATAGCGGTTGCATTGGCGAGATATGCTGCGACCTTGCCTTTAAGACCCGAGCCTTTCCTGACTATGGAACAACATACCATCAAAGAGAAGCTCACGAGTGAATAACTAGGTCTAAGGGAGGTTTGCTGGCCCCAAACTATGGGGCTACGTCAGACAAAATCTTTACTAGGAGGGTACAACTAAATGAGGTTTAAAAAGCGTATATCCCTCCCGAAGGATAATCTGAGAATGCTCACGGGCATCCTCACAGTCCACAGCAGACTGCGTAGCCATCTGTACATGATCGGAGTTCGATCAATGGACTCTTGCTGTTTCTGCGACGCATTTCGGGATACTCAAATGCACTTTCTCCTGGAATGCAGCGCTATAGCGCGGAGAAGGTAAAGACATCTTGGGAAATTGCAGCCAAAGGCACATACGTTCAATCCAACCCAGCTATATTCTTAGCTTAATAAGGGGACTGGGCTTGGATGAAGTACTGTGATGAGTAGATGGCACAAACGACCATGAGGTCGAAGTGCAAACCTCCTAAAGAATGTAAGAATCTAGACATCGCGCAAGCGAACAGTAGATGGACCATTTGTATGCGGCAGGTTTGGTCTAGAAGGAATAAATACAGAACTAGCATCTTCATCAATCTAGACCGGCCTTCCATTAATACAGCGGTTGGTATCATCTCAAGGCACTGCCTTATGGGAACACATGGGAAATATATGGTGTTTCCCTAAAATGACTTCTGTCGCAAGCGCAGGAACGAGGAGGAGGTCGAACGCATTGAAAACTTTCTTTGTCACTGTCCCGCTCTTGCCAGAACTCAAAATCGTTGTCTAAACTCTTACTCCTTTGCATGTCCGACAGACTAAGAGTCCGCAGCCATCCACAGATTTTTATTGTTTATTAGAGAGACGAAGATGATGTCGCGCTACTCTCTGAGAACGCTGATGCTTTACAAAATAAATTGTTACAGTGGGCTGAAGTTGTGGAAACAAATTGTTTACGCATAAGCAGACAGAAAACAGTGCACGACACTTTCGCTTTCAATGATAGTGGCCAGATTCCGAAACTTCATATCGATGCTGAAACGGTATCCGCGTCTGAGAGTTTCAAATATATATCTTGGCTCCATTGTATTTTCAAAACTAATTTTATTTTCAATTACATGTATTCTTAAGAATTATAAAATTGAAGATATGGCAAGCTCTCAAGTTACAAAAGGCCGAAATTTAAAGCTGTGTTAGCTAAGACTTTACTTAGTTTTCGTAGCAACTTAGGGATCACGTCATCGCGATACAGAAAGTGGCACCTTCCGAAAACCAGTACTATATTTTTCACGATTTTGACAACCGATTACGTAAATGCTGCGAACAAGAAGAAGAGAAATTAAGTGCTTGTGAATATTAAGTGAATGGCTTGGTGAATATTGTGATTTTAAGATTCTAGTTTTTAAATCAAAGCAAACAGTAAAATGAAATCCCGCGAGTGAAATTGTGAAAGCTCGAATTATAACAATATCTCAATGCTAACAAAAAAAGTTCGTGTATATGTGTATAATTTCTTGTGTTGGACAGTTTACACATGCTTTCGTTTACTCTTCCTCTACACACACAAGTAACTTATTTACGTTTTGTTTGTTTATTCGCAGCACTAACATCGCGGTGAAGTCGGAAGGCGCAATCTTGTACTCTGACATTCTTGATCATGATTGCACCCGCCACATGAATTGTTTTCTTTGTTTGTTGCCTTGTCTTTATTTCCGACAGTTCATTTTGACGTGTTGACATTTGTGCGAAAAATTAATTTTGTATGGCATATTTGGAGGAATTTTATTCAAATTCGACGTAATTAGAGACTTATCTTAGGAATCTAAGCCCTAAAGCTCTCTAAATTTTCAGAGTTAAGTTAAGTTTTGGCTAACAAGAAATAGGTTTTGCTATATTAAATGGTGGCAATACTTTTCGTTTACGTGACTTTTTCTCGTTTGTTATAACATTATTATCAACACAATTTTATTGGCTACCCGCGTGTAATATTTATATATAACGGGCGTTTTTTTAGTTGTATGAGAATTATCGATGTCGATAACTATGTTTTTACAGTTGAGAACGGCAAACTGTGTTGACTTTTCTGTTCAGTAAGGTTAGGCAAGACATCATATATAGTTCAACGCTAGACCAACATTTCCAAATTTTAGGAATTTACTACACTTAGAAAAAAATAAATCTGTTCTGCGAAATTCATAGAGCGAAGCGGTGAAGAAGACGCTGAAATAACGATTCGTCGCCGTTGTCAATTTGTCCTTTGACTACGTGGAAAATTTGACGTAAGTATCTTGGCTTACGTACCTATAAAATGCAGCTGTGCAAGAATTGAAGTCAAATGACCATCGGTTACGGCGCATTTTTAGTGATTGGGCTCATTCAGCTTTATTATTCAGATTTATTAGAAAAAGTAGTCAAAAATTGGATTGATCAAACGGACCGTGCAACTCATAGCCGCGGATATCATATTGAAAAAATAAATGCCATGACATTTTCTACCAGGTTAGAATAAAAAAAATCTTCTCAACAATATATCTATTTAGGGCGGTCGCCGTAGCCGAATGGGTTGGTGCGTGATTACCATTTGGAATTCACAGAGAGGTCGTTGGTTCGAATCTCGGTGAAAGCAAAATTAATAAAAACATTTTTCTAATAGCCGTCGCCCCTCGGCAGGCAATGGCAAACCTCCGAGTGTACTTCTGCCATGAAAAAGCCCCTCATAAAAATATCTGCCGTTCGGAGTCGGCTTGAAACTGTAGGTCCCTCCATTTGTGGAACAACATCAAGTCGCACACCACAAATAGGAGGAGGAGCTCGGCCAAACACCTAACAGAAGTGAACGCGCCAATTATTTATTTATTTTTTTTTATTATCATTTTATGTTTTCAAGCTCTTAAACACCACACTCATACACAAGAATAAAACAAGTTGACAAACGAATCACAATTTAAATATAATTTTTATAACAACTGCAAACTCTGCGTTTAGTGGAAACGTATTATAAGTCATGGCTAACATAGTTTTTAATAACATAAACATTTAAAAATGTATGGTGATTTGTTAGCCGTCCCTTCCTGCGCTGTAGTGAAATTTGTCGAGAACGCCAAACGCATACTTAAACGCTGTCTATACATTCAGAATTTTGTCTATTACTGGACCCCGCAGTGAACGCACAGAAGCCAACAGTTTTCACATGCATGCGTGAATGCATGAAAAAATTAGGAAAAGAGACGCAGATACGGCAATCAAGACATTGTTTATAGATTTCTGTGAACTATATAAATAATATGGAGAATATAAATCAATAAAAGCAATTCGCTGCAGGTACTTATAATATGTATGTACGTGTAGCTATATATTTAGTTTTGCTGTTTGTTTACTTCAGTGTTGCTATTACTTGCAACTTTTTTACCATCTGCAAAACTGGGGAGCTGGTGGAAATCTATGAATGAAAGAAATTCGGAGACACAAAATAAATCCAAATGTTAATAGATTTCTGGTACTGTGATAAGATAGATCGTGTCAGCTTGTTCTAGTTTATGTGCCAGCGGGTTTAAGTTCTCGACTAATTTTATTATTAGTGGCGCGGTACACGAACATTTAAACTGTTCACACTCACGTACGTACACCGCAAGGCGAATTTATTACAGGTGACAGCAAACACATATAAGTAAAACCCTACATGTATTTGTTGTTGCGTTTGGTGCAAGCATCATGTCAAAATCAGCAAGCAAATGTAAACATACGAATATAAACATACCAATACATACAAACAAAGCATATCATTTTGACATAAGCCATACCTACGGCGAAAAATTCAGCTGGGTGAATGCTGTCACCTTATTAAATCCACCTTGGTACACCGTGACCGTTTGACTTGAGATAGCCAAAATTGAGCAAAACTTATACTCGTATAGGAACGTAAAAAACAGCTGCTTTGGTTTGCTTACATGTTTAAAAATACGTACATCGCTTTGCGTTTCCTTGTATCGACACAATGTTGCCATTCATAAGTTTACATATGTATGTACTTTTACAAACGTCAATTACAATTTTTCATTGTATGTATAATAAACCAAAGCTAAATACCAACAAATGCAAATAGTTTATTAACCTATAATTAACTTTATTAAATATCGATTTTAATGTAATCAATATTTTGTCAATGATTTTAAAATGTACTGTTTGGCAACATCGTGTGGTGAGAGATCAGCTGACACAGCTTCACGACAAAAATCAAAATATCTTACGGTTACACGTATAACCGTCAGCCGGGTGCCATTTATACAGGTATACATGGCATTTTCAGAAATTAGATCGTGCCAGTTCAAGGCGAATTGAATACTGAAGGTGACGTCTGCCAAAACAATTACTTTATTTTTCGCAATTTTTTGACCTATGTACAATTTTGGATCTCTATACTGGAGGAAGTTAATTTGGTTCAAAAATATTTCTTCTTCTTCTTAGTTGGCGCGATAACCGCTTACGTGACTTTGGCCGAGTTTAACAAAGCGTGCTAACCGGCGTCAATTGGACACACCAAGTGAAGCCAAGTCCTTCTCCATCTGATCTTTCCAATGCAGAGGAGGCCTTCCTCTTCCCCTGCTAATACCAGCTGGTACCGCAGCGAATACTTTCAATGACCCAGCCAAAGTAGCCGCTGGATTTTTATTCGCTGCGCTATGTCTATGTCATCGTAAAGCTCATACAGCTCATCGTTCCATCGTCTGCGATATTCGCCGTTGCCAACTTGCAAAGGTCCAAAAATCTTCCGCAGAATCTTTCTCTCAAACACTCCAAGCGTCGCTTCATCGGACGTTGTCATCGTCCAAGCTTCTGCGCCATACGTTAGGATGGGCATGATGAGAGCCTTGTAGAGTGTTAGTTTTGTTCGTCGAGAGAGGACTTTAATGCTCAGTTGCCTACTTAGCCCAAAGAAGCCCTTGTTGGCAAGAGAGGTTCTACGTTGGAGCTGACATTGTTATCGGTGTTAATGCTAGTTCCTACATAAACGAAGTCTTTTACAACCTCGAAATTATAACTGTCTACAGTGACGTGAGTGCCGATACGCGAGTGCGCCGACTATTTGTTTGAAGACAGGAGGTACTTCGTTTTGTCCTCGTTCACCACCAAACCCATTCGCTTTGCCTCTTTATCCAGTTTGGAGAAGGTAGAACTAACAGTGCGGTTGTTAAGACCGATGATATCGATATCATTGGCATACGTCAACAATTGTACACTCTTAAAAAATATTGTGCCTGAGCGACTGAGTTCTGCGGCTCGTACGATACTCTCCAACATCAGGTTAAAGAAGTCACACGACAGCGAGTCACCCTGTCTGAAACCTCTTTTGGTATCAAACGGCTCGGAGAGGTCCTTCCCAATTCTGACGGTGCTGCTGGTGTTGAGCAATGTCATCTTGCATTGCCGTATTAGTTTTGTGGGGATACCAAATTCAGACATCGCGGCATACAAGTAACTATTTTCCGTACTGTCGAATGCAGCTATGAAATCGACGAAAAGATGGTGGGTGGCGATTCTCCTTTCGTGGGTCTTTTCCAAGATTTGGCGTATTGTAAATATTTGGTCGATGGTAGACCTTCCAGGTCTAAGGCCACACTGATAAGTTCCAATCAGTTGGTTGGCGGTGGGCTTCAACCTTTCACACAATACGCTCCCTAAAACCTTATAGGCGATATTTAGGAGACTAATCCCGTGGTAATTGGCACAGATTGCAGAACCGCCCTTCTTATGGTTTGGGCAGAGTACACTTAAATTTCAATCGGCAGGCATGCCTTTATACGACCATATTTTGCATAGAAGTTGATGCGTGCACCTTACCAGCTCCTCGGCTCCATGTTTGAATAGCTCAGCCGGCAGTCCGTCGGCGCCCGCGACTTTGTTGTTCTTAAGCCGTGTTATTGCTTTCTCACCTCGTCATGGTCGGGTAGCCGAAGGACAATTCCGTCGTCAACGATTGGAGTATCGGGATCTTCACATTCTCTGTGACATGCGCAGAAGTGTTCCCTCCATAATTTAAGTGTGCTCTGGATGTCAGTCACCAGTTCGCCTTCTTTGTTCTTACAGGAAAACGCCTCGGTCTTAAAACCTTCTGTAAGCCGCCGAACTTTCTGGTAGAATTTTCGGGCGTTGTTCCTGTTGGCCAGCATCTCAAGCTCTTCGCACTCATGTATTTCGACCTCTCGTTTCTTCTGTCTCTCTTACTTTTTAGCTCTCTGTAACGATCCCACATGGCCCGATCGCAACGCGGCTCTATAGGCGGCATCCTTTCTTTCAGCGGCAGCATGACATTCCTCGTCGTACCAACTGTTTTTTCGGGCTCGCCGGAATCCGATTTATTCTTCGGCGGCGGTACGTAGGGAACGAGAAAAGTTGCTCCATTGCTCGTGCATGCCGGTTTGTTGGGCAGTGTTCTCTGAGAGCAAGAGTGAGAGTCGAGTGGCGAATCTTCTGGCTGTCTGTTGTGAGTGCAGCTATTCGATGTTGAACATTCTTTGCGTAGGTAGATGTACGTTGTTTGCTGCACAGAGGCATTTCGGCAGTTTGGCTGCAACAAGGTAATGATCCGAGTCGATGTTGGGTTTTGTGACGTACATACATCTAATACACTAGAAACGTGTCTTCCATCTATCACAACATGATCGATCTGATATTCGAAAAAATTATCAAACCATGGGTGGTGTAATGCTGCATGCTCTACGCTTGTATTTGTAGATATTTAGGCATGTATTATATTAACAGTTTTAGTGTGGACGGATGAGATAAGAGCCCTTCAAGCCTGTGCCGACAAATTACGTGGATCGACTTTCGGGTGAAATCGCAGGCGCGAATGAGAAGTAACGCAATTGCAAAATATTTTACTGATTAATTTTAAAATCTAGTAATAGCAGTAAACGAATTCTTACTAATATTACTTTAATTAAAAAATTAGACAGATTTTCACAATACGCTTCTTTATTTAGCACAAAACTTATTTAACACGTTCACGCCGGCGCGTACCACCGGTGGCTCGCACAAGTCTGCTTCATGGGGCGGCGCGTACCACCGGTGGTTCGCACAAGATTGCTTCATGAAGCGGCGTGTACCAGCGGCGGCCCTCACAAGATTGCTCCATGGGACGGCGTGTACCACCAATGGTACTTTATTAGACGGTACCTATGAGATGAGAAGCCATAAACGACTAGCCTTATGAAAAAATTTCGTTTTATATAACCTGCAATCGCTTCCGATAGATCGAAAAGATGTAAACGTTGCCGTCTGTGGGCGAAGACCATGAATAACAGCGCCGGCGGGAACGTGTTAAGGAGCATCGTAAAAGATCTAACACTACTCATAGCAACGTACATTTGACCGTGAATAATACAGTAATCTTTTAGACATAGTCCAAGAGTCGGCAACCTCTTCCCTTGGGCTTTATTTATCGTAATTCCAGATGCCGCATCGCTGTATCACTGGGTTGCAAATTTACATTAAAACTTCCTCTCCCACTTAAATCACTCACTTCAATTAATTGGCATCCATTAATTTAATAATAATGCCTAAATAATAGTCCTTATTAACTGTCTGATGTTATGGCAAAAAATCGTGATGTGCAACACAGTTGTAATACAAAAAAACCGAGACATTGCTTTCTTTTTTGATTGAAAATGATGTGGTTGTTTTGGTCTTGGTTCATTCGGAACTCTCCACTCAATCCCCCAATTGTTTCTTTTTTGCATGACATTCAGGTATTTTGGGACCAATAATCAATTTTGCAGCAACACGGCAAAAACCCAAATTATTAACTACAATGTCCTGATAGAATCCATAAGCAATTTTCAAGTCCTTTCCCAGCTCTCATCCTCGATGGACTGAGGATCTCTTCTATAGCTTTCATGCAACTCGTAAACGGCTGCTTCCTTTATCATTACCGAAACAATTCCCCAAAATTTCTAATTCTAATTTAATACAAATTCGTTGCTGTAAATTCAAATCCATTTTTAAAACTATAATATAAATAATTGAAAACATATGCAGAGGTAGATTTACTCAAGACAGCGTAACTTTAATGTTAAGCAATGGCGATAAAATTTCGGTAGGAATGTCAATCACAGATGTGGCCACCTACCATCTGATGAAGATGTATATATGGTAAGTATTATGAATGTATTTTTCTCCTGATATTCTATTCGTTCGCGTTGAGTACTGCTGGTCACATTACCGTAATACAATTTTGGATCTTTCATTCGTCAGAACTAGCGAAACTAGAAGCAAAATTTATAACAAAATAAAAACCTTATTATAAGACATTTGTACTAATTGTATTTCATCTTATTTGGATTTAGAAGGAAATTTTAGTTTTCTAACTCAAATTAAAAAAAATTGTGGGCGTAAAAAAACCTAAATGAATAGATCTACGAAATCGGCCAGGCATAGGTATTTTTTACCTTACAATATGCAGGCCTTGTTCACGTGTGCAAAAATGGATCGGAGGATGTTATATTAAGCCTTTCGTTAATAAATGTTGTTCAATATTTTCAACTTTTTAATTAAATTCATCTCTGAGAATTTATTGCATACACTAAAAGACATTTTTCCGATCATTTAACTATGTATTTATATCGGGTCGATCATTATCACTTATACAACAGGACTTTTTTTGTTAAGCCGAAATTAAATAACTTCCCATATTGGCACATAAAAACGTTTCGACACTAAATTAGGGTTTCCTTTTTTTGATATATATTTGCATTGTCTCTCAAGCGATTTGGTTTAATGAAAAGCGTTGCAATCCTTTTAGGAATTATGTTTATTTAAAACTCATTATCATTCATTTTTCTTTAGTGGATTTCAATTAATGTTTTTTTGTTTTTTAATTTTGGCCCCTTTTGAGTTATGTTTTTGGAAAATCAATGTATTTTTTTTTTTTTTTTTTTTTGGTTGCAATCGAAAATCACAACATAGAGCCATTTCTTCTTCCACCGAAATGATCTTCGAATGTCATTATGGTGTAATGAAACCTTTCGCCCAGTTCGTTTATTTCTTTGGACAAATTCTAGAGAGACAATGCGGACTTAAAACCGAAATATTTTGAGGAAATGATCTGATCCAGAAATACGGAGAAATACCCCAGCGTATTTTAGTATCATTTCAGAACTTGACATTTTACCTACAGTGTAAGTAACAATATTATCAGAATGTGAACCTAAAAAATTGGATAAGATTTTGAGTAAAGCGGATTAGATAAAGGAGTCGATTTAAAAATTTTCCATAGACGAAGTGTAAATCCACTCTGATTGGAGCAAAGACCGAACGCTGGCTTTGATGTAAGAATTGCCGCAAACAAAGTGAAAGTGATTGAAATAAAAATATAGGGATCGAGTGGGAAATGTAATTACATTTTAATATAAAAAGCTTTGACTTCTAATATCTATGGAAATTATAAAATAGTAAAAACCATATAATTTCAACGCATTTTTTTCATACATTTCTTTTGATGCATTTTGGTGTCAGAGTTTTTCCGAAAGCAATGAACTCCAACCTTAAATTTAGTTTTGCCGTTATTTCGCGGTACTTTTTATTGCGTGAACTAATAATCTGAATAGCCTTTTTAAAGTTAAGTTTAATAAACTAAAATCACTAAAGTGAGGTCTGAGATATTTTTGACAAAGTGGGGAAAGAGAGACAAGCATAGGTGATATGTCATATCCATAAGAAGATAAAGAACGACGATTATGTAAACTTTTTGTTTTTGTAACATTATTTTTGTACTGATATCACACTTTTTAAGTTGCTTTGAAATATCATTTGCTCTATCACATCGACTGTGTCTAGTGCGTAATTGTTCAGTGCTGCAAGCAAGGTGAAAATGCCGATAAGCTATTATTTTTACATCGCATGAGTATTAAACCCTACGCACTAAATAATGTATTAAATGTACACGTGTAAAAATAAACTGAAATTAATGTAATTTAGACTTATATACCTTTTTTGCTCCATTACTAGTAAAAATACTGGATTTTTGAAAAATCATCCATTGTTTATTACTTTAGTTCTGCAAAGTGTAATATTTTAAAGGAAAAGCGATATCGATATGGTTCCACCGTGAAAAATTCATTTAATTTTTTCTCATTCCAATTTATTACATCTGTTAACTTTCGACACATAGTAATTTGGCTAACAATTATGAAAATAATAGGTCTATTTATAAGTTCGTGCGGTTTTACAACAGATGGCGTAACTTGATTATTATTCCATCGATCCACATTTCCAAACATTCATTGGAGAGCTACTGTCGTAAGGCACAAACGTCAGTATAAGTTTTTTATTTGAAGCGTAAACAACAATATTTTTACCACACTTGAAAATGTCGAATTTCGTGCCAAATAATGTGTTTTTGCGGGGAATTCTTCTTCATTATTTTAATATGAAGAAAAAAGCAGCCGAAAGTCATCGTATCTTGGTGGAAGTTTATGGTGAGCATGCTCTATTTGAGCGAACGTGCCAGAAGTGGTTTGCACGCTTTAAAAGTGGTGATTTTGGCTTGGAAGACGAAGAACGCGAGGGTGCGCCGCCAAAGTTCATGGATACCGAATTGGAGGAATTGCTCGATCAAGATCCGGCTCAAACGCAAGAAGAGGTTGCAAAAACTTTGGGAGTTGATCAATCAACCATTTCCAAACGTTTAAAAGCCATGGGAATGATCCGAAAGGTAGGCCATTGGGTGCCGTATGAATTGAAGCCAAGAGACGTTGAACGCCGTTTTATGGCATGCGAACAACTGCTTCAACGGCACAAAAGAAAGGGTTTTTTGCATCGAATTGTGACTGGCGATGAAAAGTGGGTCCATTACGACAATCCAAAACGTCGGGCAACGTATGGATACCCTGGCCATGCTTCAACATCGACGTCGGCGCAGAATATTCATGGCCTGAAGGTTATGCTGTGTATCTGGTGGGACCAGCTGGGTGTTGTGTATTATGAGCTACTGAAACCGAATGAAACGATTACGGGGGATGTCTACCGACGACAATTGATGCGTTTGAGCCGAGCACTGCGAGAAAAACGGCCGCAATACGCCGATAGACACGACAAAGTTATTTTGCAACATGACAATGCTCGGCCACATGTTGCACAAGTGGTCAAAACATACTTAGAAACGCTCAAATGGGATGTCCTACCCCACCCGCCGTATAGTCCAGACCTTGCGCCATCCGATTACTATCTCTTCCGATCGATGCAACATGGCCTGGCTGACCAGCACTTCCGTAATTACGATGAAGTCAAAAAATGGATCGATTCGTGGATTGCGGCAAAACCGACCGAATTTTTCACAAAGGGAATCCGTGAATTGCCAGAAAGATGGGAAAAAGTAGTAGTAAGCGATGGACAATATTTTGAATATTAAATTTGTAACCATTTTACGTCAATAAAGTTTCAAATTTCGAAAAAAACCGCACGAACTTATTCATAGTCCTCATTTTTTAAAGTACTCTTCTTTTTATAGCAGAAGAGGGATATTGCATATAAGAATTTTATGACATAAGACGGTTAAATACACATAAGAATTATGACATAAAACAGAGAATAGGTTCACATAAGAATTATAGCTGATTTCTATTTTAATGATGAAGTATCTGCTGGTGGTCGCCGTAGCCGAATGGGTTGATGCGTGACTACCATTCGGAATTCACAGACAGAACGTAGGTTATAATCTCGGTGAAAACACCAAAATTAAGAAAAACATTTTTCTAATAGCGGTCGCCCCTCGGCAGGCAATGGCAAACCTCCGAGTGTATTTCTGGCATGGAAAATCTTCTCATAAAAATATCTGCCGTTCGGAGTCGGCTTGAAACTGTAGGTCCCTCCATTTGTGGAACAACATCAAGACGCACACCACAAATAGGAGGAGGAGCTTGGCCAAACAACCAAAACGGGTGTACGCGCCAATTATGTATATAAATATATATATCTGTTAGAGCTGTCGAAGTTATTCGTTTTAGTCTTCGGTTTTGCAGTTCTGAATGTGGAACTTTCAGCATTTCTTTGCTTTGTTAATAAAAAATAATAAATAATAAATTCCCTCTTATATTCTTGCACATTTTACAAATTGCGTGTACTATATTGGGTATGGGAATAAGTGTCTGTCCTTCCTTAGCCAAAGTTACGAATTATTTAAACAATTAAATAATACATAAACATACAAATATATTATGTGAAATATGTGCCATTGGAAGTTACAACTTTACTCTATCAATCAAAAATTCGGCTTTTTTTTGACTTGATCCTTTCATTTAGCCAGAAGTGAACCGCTCTCCAATAATGGCCGACTGCATTGATCAGAACAGGTGGTAATCCGAAAGTGAAATGTCTGGGGAATACGGCGTTGGCCAGATTTCCCAATTCAGTCCATCTAAATATTTCTGGACCGATTTAGCAACTTTTGGCCTGGCGTTGTCATGCAGCAAAATCAGTTTACCATGTCTACCGTCCCATTCCGGCCGCTTTTCTTTAAGAGCTCGATTCAATGCAAATGCTCAATGCGTTAGCTGCAGTCGATAACGATCGCCAGAGATGGTTTTGGATGGTTCAAGGAGTTCATAATAGATGACAACCTTCTGATCCCACCAGATGCACAACATAACCTTTGAAGCATGAATATATTTTTTCACTGTCGATGGACCTGGTTAACCTGGCAGGCTTCAACTTTTTCGACAGCGACGATGCGATGCAAAAAACCTTTTCTTTTCTGCCGTTCAAGAAGCATCTGACACGGCACCAAACGTCTCTCGATATCCCTCTCCTTCAATTGATGTGGCACCCAGTTCTCTGCCTGTAAGCAGCTAGCGAAAACTAAAACTAGTACCATCCCTAGATTAATTAACAGTGCGCTTAGGATTCTACATTTGAAGGGGACAATGACGAAAAAGTTTGGTTGCTGGTAAAAGATGACGCAGCATATATGAATCATTTTAACGCGATGAGCTTCTTTGTAAGAAGCAGCGACGACAAAATGCTGATGGGCGATTTAATTTATATTAAGGAGTCCTTCTAAATTGAGGAGTCCCTCTGACAGAATCCATGGCCATTTGACAGACATTTGAAGAGTTACACACTACGTTCGGAACGTGTGGGCAGATAGTGCCGGCAAAAATTGGTGCAATTGTATACATAAATGGTATCGAAAGTAGAAAAATGCTTTCGGGTGATTATTAGCAACGAATAGCAAATGGCATTCAAATTTCCGGCCACTTGTGGAGTCAATTTATGTATGTATGCTCTGGTAACATCTTGTGATGGTGGGAGTTCTTTCTCTGCATACAACTTAATTTTAACCGATAAACGCCACCAGTTCTGTATTCAAAATCTAGAGAAAGCAGTTGTAGTTTACTGTAGTCTTAACTACATCTAAATTTAAGTATTTTGTACTTTGTTTTCCTAGATTTGTAATTTGCCAGATGCTAGCAATAACATGCATTATTTTTCTTATTGTAAAATGTCAGAAAATTTCTTTTGCGTTGTGAATATATGAATAAAAATTCGCCATATATTGCCAGAAAAAAATAAATAAATGGCGATGAGCCGAAGTATGGTAAACGGATTGGGATTTCTTGCATGGTGGACATTGGGGGTTTCCGTCTTTTTTAAATTACCATAAAAAAAACCATTTCTAAAAATCTCTTTTAATGAAGGTATTAGAAGTGTTTTGGTTATATTTTCGCTTTAATCCAAAGCTTTATTTTGCTTACGATATCTGGAAAATACATGCCAGAAACAAATGAATTTTCAGACTCAGTGATCGATTTCAGAAGTGGATGGTCGGGATCTTAGGTTTTTATGGCTGTAAACTGGTGTTACCCACGAGCACTATGTTTATAGTTGATAATTCACTTTCTTAGAAGTGGCGACTTTTCAGGTGAAGTTAATGAACGGCAAAAGATTAACAAGTAATTACATCCTCAACAAAATTTTCATTTTTTTTTTTGCTCACAGCAGAAGTTTGTTTATTTCTATTTATTGATCTATAGAAACTATATAGTAAAATATGAGCTTAGAAGCAGAGGTATCTTGTTAATATTTTAGGTGCATATAGTTATGTATATCAGCTCTGTTTTTTGGTGCGTATATGTATCTGCGCTTAAACTGAAAAAAATCCGATCAAAAAAAAAAAGAATATTATCCGCAACTATTTCATAAGCGCATATAAAACCGTTCGCTTATTTTTTCATACAAACTTTAAGTGCAGATACATATGTATGCATGTATGAATGCTCGCAAAAGAAAAAACAGATATTAAACAAATCCATATACATATGTATTCCATAACCACCATACTTGTTTATGTATATAATTTTAATTCCTATAATTGTAAATATCACTATAATAACTATATCCCAGTTAAATATCTGCAATTAAAATTATTAAATAATTAAATAAATAAACACATAAATAAGCCTAGGCGAATAAATCGATGCTAAACAAAAACATATACAAGCCAACCAAGCAATACATATGCAAATAAATAATTAATAATGGATAATAAATAAATGAGTAGGCCCATAAAACCATGTATTTATATGTATATGTAAGTAAGTGCATAATTGATAGAATTTACAAAGTTATTTGTAGATTCGTCGTTAACAGATACAACAATATATGCACGTAAATAAAGGATGCCCAGATAGCAATGCTACGATTGTTATGTTGCAAAGTTATCAATGGCATCTTCCTGTCAAAATGTTCAGTAGGTTTGCTATTTCATCATCCAACGTTTCACGCTTTCGAACGCAGAGAAATTATTAAAGAATATTATTGACTCAGTTGTAAATATTGAGATCTGGATATAGTTTAATAAAGCGAAACGATCCATAAAAGAAAATATGTTTGTATTTTACGGTACATCCACCGTTTTTAATCAGTTCTTGACAACTTCGTCCTATGTTCTCCAAAAGATGTTGACATCTTTCCTTTGGGATAGGTCACCATGCCATGAAGTCCGGCTCGCAAATGATCAAGTTTTTAAGTTATTATTGTTTAAGTTTACTATGGGAATAAGGTCGAAACTTTTCAGGACATTCCAGCACCATAATTTTTTTTCTGTAGAGGCATTGGGATGTGATTCGGAACATTGTTCTGCATACAAAGGGCTCCATTTTGTTATGGAGTATATTCGAATACTGAAAACGGCCATTTTATTGCTTACGCGCTCAATATGTCCTACGATGTGTCAAGAAACGACCTGTATGCCATGACATTCTTGTTAGCGTATCTACCCACCCTTGGTGGAAATCTGGGGTTAAGCCCTTGACCTTAAGGCGTTATAGAAAAGTTTTCCATGGACCCATTTATCTTGAATTCGTTGATTCAAATAACGTTTTTCCTAAATTGGAAAGGTTTATCTTTGCGGGCTTTAGCAACGATATTTATTGTGCATTTTTGACAAGTGTGTTTTTCTTTTCTGATGAAGGGCTGAGATTCATTGAATCGTCTTCCTACAAGCTTCCTGAAATTATCCAGACTACATTATAGATTTATTTTGAGCGTTACTTGGCTTGCTGATTTAAAATGATCTGCTTTGCTCTTGCCCACTATAGCCACGCCAACACTAATATCAGTTTTTCTAGGCAGTGAGTTTCTTGCATTTTTTAGTTTCTATTCACTAAATTTCATTCATTCTAGAAAAAACATGGGTTTTAATTAGAGATGAGCAAAATGGAGGCGAATACCAAAATTACATTATTACAAAGTGACAATTTAAGTTTTTTGCGGCTGAAAATGTAAATATAAATTATATAAACACTTATTGTTTGTTCAAATAGATTATCGTAACTAACGCAAAGCAAGTCTTGTCGAGGAGTGAACAAGGAACAAAAAAGTGTTTAGATTAGTATTTTGAATTTAAATTTAGCATCTCCGTTTTTGTTGGACTCATTCACGGTCTTCTATCTGTTATCATCAAACCAGCCTTTGAGAAGATGCGCTCACACGGAGCAGACTTTGAAAAAGCACTGAATTTTCTTTTATGACCACTACCAAAACTGGAAACATCTTTGGATGTACTTAGAGTAAATATATTGATATATTAGGAAGATCTTAATTTAAAATGTTGTGGCTGCACTGTAACGGTAATGATTTTTTGCATATCAATAGTTTTACCATTTTCGCCCATACGTTTTATAAGAGCTCTATTTTCTCGTGTTTAGTGTTTACCATGTCCCATTTTTACAAAATATCACCCACTTTAGGATTGATTAACTTAATAAAGTCAGAAAATTTCGAAAATAAAACTCAAGCCTAAATCAATATCAAAATCCACTCTAAATCAATATTAAGCACAATTAAATTCCGCCGTTAAGAGTTCAATTAAAAGAAACTGTGGTTTTTTTCTACCCCTGCATAAGGATATCTATCGCGCATTATGGCCAACACTTCTCCCAAGAAATCGTCCACTTTGTTCTTCTTTTGTGGTTCACGAGGATAGTTGCTCTTCTACATTCTCCTCTAAATTAGTAAAAGTGTTAAAAAAAGGAAAAATATTGTGGAAAGAAATTGTTGTCGAAATTTCGTGGCCATCACATGAACGAACCAAATCTTTATATTAACACACTTACCTTTCCTGTTCTGCAGCATTCGTAATAAAAACCATGAGGCTTTCCAATTTCCATGGCATTAAGAATATGGTGGCTGAGCGTCCGGCCGCTTCCCCACTTTCTTTGCACACAGCGACCGCCAGGGGGTATTGCAATTGTAAGCTAGACGAAAAAAGTAATGGTGCTTGTACCGCGGTATCAGTCCTTCGTTACAAATCTGATAAATTACGGAAAAAGTACTTAAATTAAACGAAGAACACGATATTAGCAGGTCAGGGTAGGTATAATACTACTTTATCTGTTGTTGCTAGACCTCCAAATATATCGACATTCGCCGGACTTGATACTTTCGATCTTAAAATATCGATATCTCGATATATACCGTTAAATTTTTTTATTATTAATGGAACACTGAAAAGATATCTATTCACTCAACAAAGGCATAAAGTTATCGACAAAAAATATTATTATACTTGCTCTAACCACTATTAATTCGTATCCCTACGATTTATACTCATATGTAATATAGTTCATACTACAACAACGGAAAATAGTATAGCGCAAAGTTTCAAGCTATGTACAAAATTTTTAAAAATGTCATCAAAGCTTTCAACGTTTTAACCAGAATTTTTAAAGTTTTTTTTGGGATGCAGTTTTATAGACCATTGAATTCGAATAGAAATTGCTAGTTTTAAGTGGCTACAAAATGTCGTTAACTTTTGGAAATTTGTGTGGAAGAAAAGGTGAGACACGATATTTTGTAGTCACTTGAACCACGAGTAGTACATTTTCATTTTTATTTATTTACTAGCTGTACCCGGCGCGCGTTGCTATGCCAACAACTAAAATAAATTTAAGAAAAATAACTTTTAAGAAAAAATCAGTACACAAATATTTAATTCATTCTTAACCATTATATTGATTTTGTTTATTTCGAAAAAAATTGTGACATTACAAAGTTTAGTTTCAATTCGATGTTTATTGAAGTGCTGTGGGATACACAATATTTCTTGTTTTTCCATCTGGTGCGTAGACGAATAAATCAGAAGGTTTTCCAACGCGTGAGCAAGCCGCATAGAGCTGTCCATGTGAGAAGCATGGATTCTCCAAATTTAATCCCCACACGACTGTAACGATTGTCCTTGTGCTTTGTTAATAGTCATTGCGAAAGCGAGTCGCACCGGAAACTGTAAACGTTTGAATTCGAATGGCATATCTGTCGGGATCATTGGGATACGTGGCGACAGTAGGTCTTCACCTTTGAATTTTCCAGTCAAAATTGTTGCCTCGATAACATTGTTCATCATTTTCTTGACTGAGAGTCTGGATCCGTTGCGAAATCGTGGTGGATTTACATTTCGAAGAAGAATAATAGGTCCGCCAATTTTCAATTTTTCAATGTAAGAACGTGCGGCGGCATGCCTGGCAAATCAAGCTAATTCAAGAATTCAGTAGGATAGTTGACAACCTCGTCTTGATTCTCTACAGTATCGATAGACTTATGTATATGTTCTCGGTTCACTTTGTATTCCATGCTGAATGGTGAAGGTGAAGTGATGGTTTTTGTAGTTTTGTGCAATGTTTGGGAAACTTTTTGCACCAATTCGTCGATGCTTTCTGTGATCTTACAGTAGTTTGCTGGCAGGGTGATACTGACTTTGAAAACTAACATGCGTGTACAACTACAACGGGATGCAAATCCCAACGGCTGGAAATTTTGCAAAACAATTACTGGATATTGGAAATGGGCGAATGGAAATTGATGAATCAAAGTCAATTTCTGTAAATGACGCCATAGAACTGATGATTTAAGACATGCATTAAGTTCATCAGCGGGTGTTGAACGTGGTATAATGGACAATAAAATGAGTGCGCCGCCGAAGATCCGTCTGTTTCCTCTGAAATCTCGCAGTGTACGGTCAAGCGCTTCCAATGATTTCTTGTGAGACATTGTACATTCGTCCCATATGATAATTTGACATATTTGGAGAACTTTTCCAATTACAGAGTTTTTGCTGATGTTGCATATTGATGGATCAGTGTTTTGCAATTCAACGGAAGTTTCAATGCTGAATGCGCTGTTCCAAAAGAGTTGCCGCAATTCCAGATGATGCAATAGCCAGTGCAATATTATTTTGTGATCGTATAGTTGCCAAAATTAGTGAAAGAAGAAAAGTCTTGTCTGTACCACCGGGCGCATCTATGAAAAACAGTCCACCGCTTTCTTCTGTGATTGCACGCATGATTCTGTCAAACGCAATGCGTTATTCTGGAATCAACTGCGGAAGATTTGTTCTAACGAATGTCCCCAGCTCGTCAGAATCATAGTGTGTTTCTCGTTGCAAATCACGATCGAAAAGGTTGTTTGCAGGTCGGTTTGAAGCAGGCATTCCCATTGTCAAACATATGTCTTCAATCAAAAACTATGTGTCTCTGTGAACATGCCATCTATGAACATGACATATTCGTTTCCTCTGTGTAAAAATACATGTTCATACTAATTTTTATGACAATTGGTTGAACGGGGCAGAAGTTGCTACTCTGCAGTACCACCTGGTGCCGAGTGGCATCAATGAGCATATTCTACAAACCTTTACCAATTTTTATAATAATCGGTCCAGTAGTTTTTGAGTTCATTGATGACAGACAGACAAACATTCATTTTTATATATAAAGATTTATTTAACAAGTTATTAATACAACAAAAATAATAAATAGAATAAAAATAACGAGATGATGAATATACAATAAACCAATACTTGTGTATAGCGCAATACTGCGCTGAGTTAACAAAAGTGTGAATACAGACATTCTTGAAGTCGATCTAACTGAAGTTGCTGCGAATTGAAGATAAGAGAGCATTTACAAAGATTAACTAATTGCATTTAGGTACAATTAGAAAACTCCTTTCTCATAAAGATAGTAAGGTATCTTATCCAATATAAGTTAAAATGATAGCATCAGATATTTCATATCCCAGTAACCACGATCTCCAGCTGGAAAATTCTTAAATTTCTTAAAATACTCTCATTAAATAAAAAAAATCTTAAAATACACTCATTAGAGAGTATTAATACCAGAGAGAGAGAGTATTAATATCAGAATTTACGTGGTTAACACAAGCTAAGCTAGAATTAATAAAAAAGCCAAGACTCGTTGCTTTCGTAACAAATTTAAGAGGCGTGTCACCAACTAAAGAAATGAAAAAGATGTAGAAGCAGAAGCAAATGCATTTTGTGCAAACAGGTAACAGATAAGGCTTATGTCATTGTCAATTCATCTAACCCAAAGTAGTTCTTAATTTCGATCATAATAGTTCTAAAACCAAACTGGAATGAAAATCGCAAACTGAATTTATTTATGCGTGAAGATATTTGTTCAAACATTAAAGAATCAAAAACCTTAGACAGAGAGGATAAGGTATGACAAGGTATGACTGGACAAAGATCAGTAGGGCTGCATGAAAACTTATTTTTAGCAATCGGAGCACAGTAGCAGTTTTCTAAGCATCAGAGAAGCAAGAAGAAATGATTTTGTGAGAAAGATAGAGAGAGTGAATTCGGAAGTAGGCAAACATGCGATTGACAAATAAGTACCATATATCATTAAGGCAGTCAGGTTAAAGTACGTAGTATGGGCTTTTACTAACATGCAAACGAACATTATTCGGGAACGAAGAGACCGACTTCTTGATAAAAACAAAGTTAATTTTTCTTGTTCTCCCTTAAATGCGCACCTATTAGTATCTGTGCGACTTCTTTTTCATCTCGAATAGTGCCTATTCCGATTCCTGATCACTGTTTTGTTGAACCAAGCGCACGAAGATCATTTGCTTTCCGTATTACAAATAGGGGCATGAGGTTTAAGTGCATTTAAACTAACTCATTTTAGAAATCAAGCTATTCATTTACCGTGGATAGACACTGTCCCAGCAGGCAGACCAATCCATGTGGGAAAGTACAGTTCGAGGATTATGAATATTTAAAAGGCGAAAGTTAAAAAAGTTGTAAGGACCAACTGCTACGCTTTGGTGATCCAACTCACTGCCAAAAGAATAAAAAATTAAGTCATGATCAGGTATAAAAGACAATTGGTCGAGTTGTTTTTTTACAACAGCTGGGCCAGATACAATGAAATAATCGAGAAGATTCGGGCAACAATTATTATCATTTAGTAGACGGACAATATAGCAATCACTACTTAGAAAATTTACATTGAAGTCATCACAAACAATTATGTTGTTATAATCCACAGCAATCTACTTTTGCATATTAAATAAATTATTTACACCACAATATTTATTAGGGTTATAAACCCATGATAACAACACTTTCAGAGAATGGTTGAATAATTCAATGAGCAAATACTCAACCTTACCATCACTTGTACGAATATGAGATATACATAAATATCAACCCCGCCACCTTTTTGTGTATCCCCTGTCATTACGAAAAAGCTTATAATTAGGTATACTCGTATCATGCAGATAATCACTAACTCCATTAATAAACCAGGTCTTTAAGACACAAATAATATGATGATAGATGATAATTTAAATGTTTTTCCTTCGTATTTTCCACATGCACATACGTTCCCCACGTTGAAGTTTAATTACCTCCTGGGGTATTTTGCTATTATCTTTAGTAAGGATTTCAAATATGTTTGACCTCAACTCAATAAAAAGCTCAAAAAAGCGGAGCCTTTATCTTCATCGTCTTATGGTGGGTTTTATTGTATGGAAAATTTACTGATTTTTTGCATGCGTTTTGTAAAACGTCTCCCAAAGATGATTTGCCAATTATTTTTAAGAGAAAGTTGATCTCTTAGGCGAAGGGGATGTTGACCGCCTAATGGCGCTAATTGTAGAACTTACTTTCAAAGTGCTTTTGCTGACAGCCGAGTCGTAAGAAATTACACCGCTGCGAAGCGACTCGTATGACATGTTTTAAGGAGGAGAAATTTATTCTTTGCTTTTCCATCGTGAAATCTCTTCGTTTGATTATCTCAATTCGTACTGCACAAACATTAGAATTAATGGACGGCCTTTCTGTGTCACAGTTAGAACTGCAATGAGATACCAGTTGGTTAAACTATTATTTCTGTTGCTTAAACTGTGTACACATATTTTTTTATTATTGTATTCTTTGGCAGGTATCGTCCAATGGATTTCGTACATTTAACGCACCAATAAAGCATTTCGCTATTGCTACTTATGTACATGTGAATACCTCGGACAGTTTTTGCATTAGATAGGCATTAGGGTCTAAGTTTTCCTAGAGTCATTTTGCAGTTTAAAATATTGTTGATTCATTAGACTTATTATTTAATTAAAGGAGGTAATTTTTTTTTCGCATACACCCATTTTGGGTGTTTGGCCGAGCTCCTCCCTATTTGTGGTGTGCGTCTTGATGTTGTTCCACAAATGGAGGTACCTACAGTTTCAAGCCGACTCTGAACGGCAGATATTTTTTATGAGGAGCTTTTTTTATGGCAGAAATACACTCGGAGGTTTGCCATTGTCTGCCGAGGGGCGACCGCTATTAGAATAATGTTTTTCTTAATTTTGGTGTTTTCACCGAGATTCGAACCTACGTTCTCTCTGAATTCCGAATGGTAGTCTCGCACGAATCCATTCGGCTACGGCGGCCAAGTAAGCTTTTACTATTAATAATATTGTATACAAAGATTTTATGGCAAAGTCATTTGGCACTTTGGGTCTTTAGATAATTTCATGCTAAGCACGTGTTCTAGTTCTCTGCCGGTATTAGTCGCGTCAATTGTGCCACTTTGGTCTTTATTATTATCTTTATCACTCATATCTATAATTTCATTTGGATTTTAAGTTTGTTTGAAAACAGTTTTGATAATTACTTGTTTTACAATAACGCAAACAGTCGCAAATCGGCGACGATTTTTTTCTATCGGAAGACGACTTTTGAAATCACTTGATATTCGCTCGTAGTACAATTAATTTATGGAAGAATACGAAAGTATAGGCCAATTGCCCATAGTGGAAAAGCCCAATTTGGATGAACTTCATTTTTATATCGGAGTGAACTTGTGCCCAAGTAGTTTATAATGTGCAACAGCATGAAGGAATCAAGATAGATATAGACATGCATATATAAGCAGACATGTCTGTTCGTCGGTGCCAATGACAACCCGACACATATTACTATTTGCGCAAGGTAGTTTGGCATTGAAAATAGGCGAAATCGATAAATAAGAACTGTACCCACTGTTTCTATGATTCCGTTTGCATGGATACGTAAACGCCCCCAACGTGAACAAGTAAATGTTTTTGAAAGGTCGGGCTAGGTTAATGCCGCATGAGCAATTTTAGCAAAGTATAATGATGTTTCGAATCTCCGTATATGAAACACGAAAATGATAGAAAAGGTTTTTTTCTAATAGCGATCGCCCTTCTGCAGATAATGGCAAGCCTCCGAGCGTATTTGTGCCAGCTCGAAGCATGAAATGCTGTTCGGAGTCGGCTTAAAACTGTAAGTCCGTCTATTTGTGGAACAACATCTAGACGCACGCCACAAATAGGAGGAGGAGCTCAGCCAAACAAACACCCAAAAAAGGGTGTAAACGCCAATTATGTATATATATACTCGTATAATAATGTATTTAATAACACTTGGTGGAGATATTAGGGAGTGGTTCCTGAACAACCCTTATAACTCGGGACATTCCTGAAATAATACTTTTGCAATTATTATATTTACCTTTATGTTTTAAGAAAATTTACAATATATGGAAAAGTAATTTCTCACTTCACACCAAAGCAGGCACATTTCTTTCAAATGCGTCATAACTTTTTGACCCTCTTGTATTACTTTTATGATTGTATCTTGTATTTACGCACGGAAGACGTTGAAGGTCACGAGTTTATCCTATCAAAAAACAATCGGTTCCAAAGCTCGATATTTGCGACGCGGACTTTCTCATACTCATTCAGACGTCAATGCTTCTTCAAACCAATCCATATACCTACGTACTTTTGTACCGATTCGCAATTAGTGTTACAATAGTTGTAGCAACATTCATTAATATATAGTAGGAGCTAATAGCAAGATTAACAAACGTTTTATCTTAAGACCACACTTCTTGCTTGAAAGAGCTGAATAAAAAGAGTAAACTTGATTGCGAACAATCATTGGTTGGACCATGACGTAGCGTGAAGGTACTATCACAATTTCAGTTTCGATGGCCGAATCTTGTAGTTTATCATTCTTACTTCATGGCGTGGGTATTTAGATATTTAAACTTTATTATTTGGATTGTTTAACAGGAGCATAAGAAAAATCTTCTATTAACCAGTAGCACAGCATTTTTAACACCATTTGTAGATAACTCAACAGGTGAACCCTGTTCATTATGTTTAGTGACCGCATAGACTACGCAGATTTGCCAGAATCTCAAAAGCATCCGATTTTGCTGCCTAGCATATCAGAATTTGTTTTAAAATATATTCGTTATATCCATCAATTTAACTGACATCTAGGCCCAATATATTTAGTAGCATTGATTCCTCTCCAATTTTCGTCTGCCAACGTAAGAGACGTCGCTGTTGCACATACATACATCATGCTGTTGCATCAGATCATATAACCATATCTAGTTGAATTTGTTTGTCTTGTGACTAATACAATTCACATCGAGGTTATCTCGAATTTATTAACCAAGGCACGTGTGGGTAGTGCCCGGAAAATGCGCAGTAGTATTAATGGCTAGTATTCCAGGCCGCACCACTTCGGCAGCCTCTGGGAAGCGCAAATAGTTTGGCTGATGGGACCTTAGCAAATACCAAACAACCGTGTGCGGAGCTGAAATAAAAGCAATAGTCAAATTACGTCTGCTCTCACCTCTGTAGTGAGATACGAACACTTTTGGGACATTTTTGGTTGATGACTTATTATGCAAGAATAGATTACCAGGCTTTCCATCAGCTATGGTGAAAAATGAAATTGAGTGAGAAACACTGGCTACAAGAATGATAGATTTAACAAACTTGACCAACAACTGCGGTGAAAAACAAAATTGTGAGGTGAACTTCGGCTGCCACGTCACGGGGGGATTCGTCAGCCGAATTCTGCACGATCATTTCACATGTATTCACCCACTCGTCCAACCAGTCGTTATTCAGACGGCTACGAAGTAATATGCGCGAAGGCTTTCTTGATTTTTTTCGTATATTACCACCACTTAAAAAGTAGAAAAAGATGGAATGTGAGTGAAGAAAATGCAATCTTATCAACTTGCTACACCTCATTTTATAAAACAGTCTTAAAGACTTATTCTTTTTGGCGAAAATCATCGAGCATCTTATTGCTAAAGACATTTTTTTTTTTGACGGTTGTTTCCAACATCGCATTCTAATTAATTTATTAATTCCATTTTTGGAACAACATCAATACGCGCAAAATGAAATAAAAGGAAAAGCTCGATCAAATACCCGACAAAGGATGTAAGTGCCAATTATAAATAATAATTGGAATACAGAACCAGTTTGTCCGTCCGTGCGTACAATAACTCAAGCAAAAATTATTTCCATGTAAATTCGTTCACACTTTACCTGGTCCCATGTAGTTTGGTATTGAAAATGGGTCAATAACACAGCGAATTTGAAAAAAAGTAAAAAATGTGATTTCCATGTTATAAATAAATCACAACTACTCACATTTTGTAAAATTGGTAGGCCCAAGAAAAGAAATGCCACATAAGTAAAATTTTTGATTAATGGGTGGTGCCACGTCCAGTTTTGGGTAAATGTGCGTATCTCGATAACGACCTAATAAACCAAAGTACAAACTGGGTACAAAAATTTTGTACGTATACGTACTCTACAATATGCATCATAAATACAGGGTGGCTGATGAAAGCCGCTACCAAAAAAAAATTGTATAACTTTTTTTCTTTTTAAGTTATCTGTTCAATTTTTGTTTTAATTTGCAGGTTGATCTTTCAAATTTATTAAAATGGATAACTGGGACACGCAAACAAGAATTTGGATAGTCCGCCGCTATCACGCACTGGAGTCCGTAGTTTTGGTACAGAGAGAGTACAGGCGGATGTTTGGCGGCGATCCCCCGAGCAGATGGACCATAATGAGACTGGTGAATAATTTTGCTGAGCAAGGAACAGTCGCAAGAAGGCCTTATCATCGAAACCCACCAGTTCGGACGGAGGAAACGATCGCTGCTGTAGCTGCAGCTGTACAAAGCAATCCAAGGGTTTCAACAAGAAGCTTATCTGCTCAACTTGGTGTCAGCCGACAGTCTTTGCAAACAATAATGCACAAAGATTTAGACTTATTTCCCTACAGAATTCCAATGGTTAACAAACTGAATGCAGCAGACTTGCCGATTCGCTTGGAATTTTGCCAGAAGATCCTGCAAATGGTGGAAGAAGACCAAAACATGTTAAACTGCCTTTTCATGTCTGATGAGACCCATTTCGATTTAAACGGCAATGTGAACAAACAAAATTGTCGAATATGGAGTACTTCTAACCCACGGATACTCCACGAGACGGACTTGCATCCTCTTCGCGTGACAGTGTGGTGTGCGGTTTCTTCACGCTGTATTGTCGGGCCTTATTTTTTTGAAGAAAGTGGTCACACCGTTACGGTTACTGGAGACCGTTATTTGAAAATGCTGAAAGAATTTTTCTATCCAGAACTACGCCGAAAGAGAATTCCTTTCAACTCTGTGTGGTTTCAACAAGATGGGGCAACGTCTCACATAGCCCAGACTGTTATGACAGAGTTGCGACGAAAATTTCCCAATAAACTGATTTCAAGAAACTCCGAATTTCGTTGGCCCCCCAGGTCGCCTGACCTTACAATCCATTCGGGCAACAACTTTTTACTAAGATGCCGCACTTGTGTCAACGAGCATGGGGGGCATTTAAATTCAATTATTTTTAAAACTAGTTAAGTTACATTTAATAAAATTTAATGACCTTCAACTTGAAAAAAAAATAAATGAATTCCATACACTAAAAAAAAAGGTATTTGAGTTTCTTAATGTAGCAAAATTCATCAGCCCCCCTGTATTACTGACATAGGATAAAAAACAATGCCCACTATGTCAAGACTAAATTTCCGGCCGTCCGCCTGCTTTTACAAGTTAACTTGAGAGAAAATGTAGATATTTTGGTGAAACTTAGCGAGACACTTAGGCAATCGCGCCCACCTCCCATGTAGTGCTAACTATATACTATAAATAGCTCTCATTGTCTATAAGTTTGTTTGATTCCATAAATTAACAGCCAGTCGAAGATCAGTCTTACTCTAGAGCCTTTACATCTCCTTAATTGATATGAATTTGTAGTTTTTATTTAAGTAGATGAGCAATTTACTATATTACTTCACAGAAATCTTTTTTATTGTCTCCTTTTAATGTGACAAATACAATATATACCTTTTCTAACGGTGCCTATTACACGAACAAAGTTATTAACAAATAGACTCGAGAGAGAGAAATGTTTTTATTTTAAATACCTAGGATAAGCCTAGCATGTCAATACTCCCGTAACGTTTGCATTGATTATTTTTCGTCCTTTTAGCATGATTCATTTTGGGTTTAATTGTTTGATGTTGCCAAATGGAGTCATGTTGGAGAGAGTACAGAAGGTGGCGACGTTCCTGCACTAAAAAAAATTTACAGAAAGCTGATTTACTGACATAATAATTTGGTATTCGTTTTCATTTTGTTGTTGGAATGTTATTAACGAGCGAATTTATTGCACTACGCTGTTCTCTTGCTTGTTTAATCAATTGTTACGTCACAGCCAAAAATACTATCTCGGATGTCGCAATATTGTAGTCTATTAGATACCTTTGCTATTGTTTGTGCTTTGTTTTCCGCTACCCTTTTTTTTTGGATTTTTCAAAGCTGCCGTCGCAGCAATGGTATGTCCTGTATAGTACGGAAATTCTTTCTGTGAAACCACTGATGATTTCCCACGTTTCTTCGCTCCTTAGCATCTTGTCGATTATATTTTTAGTGGTTATGTGACCGACTGCATTTTCCAGGCGTTCGACGTTCTTGTACCCAACGAATACGTTGGAGGAATTTGTGTTCAGCGTCGTCTTCAGCGGCATCTCGTATATGCATGAGGGGTGTTCGCCACTTTAAAATGCAATGCTAATGTGATTCGTTATTTGCTGTTGTTTGGTTTCCTTGGGTTGGGATTTCTTCGGTTCTCACATGGTATTGTCGCCTCGGTTTTCCCTAATAGACTTACTTTTGTCGTTCAGCTTTACATATGCCATTGTAACACGAATTAATTAATGGTGTTTTATTAAGAGTACACAAATTTTTAAGCTAAATAAAAAAAACAGTTTAAGTGATTTTGCCCCAGTTATTGTTTTATTTTCAAATGCATTCGATAACATTGAGCTTAACTCCTTCCACATCCACAAATAAATGAAGCCAATCTTACTTCCGAAACAATATCTAAACCAAACAATGACTCTTTCAAAGTATTGATGCTCTTGATGAACCTCTCGTGGATTTTGGTCTCTCCAAATCTGGAAATTTTGCTTGTATTCGAAGCTCCTTAATCAAAAATTAATCTTATCAGGGAAGATAATAAATTAAACTCACGGAATGTTTGCCGAACAAAGGACTAATTTTGATAAAAAATTTTAATAATGCAGGACACACTACTCATCTACAAAATAAGTATTCTCGCAAAATTTGAAAGTTGTATCACTGTTTGTACGTATTGTATACAGGGTGAACGATATGAAGTGTTACCAACTTCACACTGCTTGTATCTGAAAAACCATGAGCTACATCAACGTCAAAATTGTTCTAATGACAGTTCAATATATTGGTTATAAGCCGTCTAAAGCATTTGCGTCTCAGTTCTGTTGAATTTTTTTTTCTGTGATGGAACTCAAACGTAATAGTGTGATTGCATTATATTTGGCTGGAAAATCATAACCAACCATTGTTCGTGAGCTCACTCACCTCAAAATGAATAAAATGTTTGTGTATCGCACTATAAAACGTTACAATGATACTGGTAGCATTGCAAAACGCTATGGAGGTGGACCATAGTGACCAATTTGGACCAAGTGAATGCTCGACTTGGACATCTTAGTTATCCAAGTTTCTTGTTCCACCAAATGGCGAATGTATTTTTCCTTAGGGGCAACTGTCCTCAAAAACGATTGCAATATCTGAGCGAAGTTGTTTAATTTCGGTCTAGATAGCTTGACAGATTGCACTTATGTACCTATTAATGAGTTTGAAGTTAGTATTATTTTTAATTCTATAAATATATAATACCTGTGGAGTGATATTGGCGAATGTGAAATCGAACTTAACAATTACGAATATTTGATCTTTCTAACTCAGTAAGAATGGGGTGTGCAACAATATATGGTATACTATATACTTGTATGAAGATAACTTAAAGCTATTCGATTTTTTATGAAGAATATGGAACTTGCATGCAAGTGTCACTACCGCGGAAATCAGATCATGAAAACCGCAATTTATAGATCGCCGATTAGAGCGGAGAGAGAATTTTGCAATATTTTTCAAAAAACAATTGAAAGTATCGGATATAACTATGAAAAACGATATTTATAAATGCGACATAGAAAGAATAACTATGTATATATGGAGTCCACGTGGGACACACACTCTTGCCATTTTTAGATCCATTCGATCTGAGGAGCAATCTATAGCATCATCTATATTGAAATATGCACCAGTTACAAAAACGAAATCTCGTTGCTAAATGCGCCCGTATGCAATAAATGCAAATGCTTAGAGTACACGATTATTATTATTATTATTAGAAGGCCATTACGCACTGCGACCAGAGTTGATCTATTGTGCAAGACCTATTTTTGTAACCCTAGAGTTTAAGGCTTTTTATAAATTTTAGCACTATTGTGGGTTTGTTGTTCCAAAGATTGCATGGAGATACTACGATACCACCAAGGTGGTGAAGTCTTTGTCTGCCCAGCGCAGGACATTCACAAAGCACATGTTCTGAGCTTTCTATATCCATTTCGCAAAAGCGGCAGACATTGGTCTCTGATAGACCAATGTTATTTAAATGATACCTCAGGCTGCAGTGACCTGTGAGGTATCCTGTTAAAAGACGCAGATCTACTCTGTTTAGTGAGAGTAGCTTGTCTGATATTCCTTTGTTGGGACTAAGAAATTGTTTGGCTTGACGCTGACCGGCACAATTTAGCCAGTGTGCAGCAAATTTCCTTTCTTCCCATTTCCTGAGGAATTCATTAATGTGGCTTTTCGTGAGTCCACAGAAAGGCTCAGGACCAGTAAGTTGCATATTTGCTCCTTGTTTTGCGAGGTCATCAGCCATTTCATTCCCCTCATGCCCTTCATGTCCCGGAATCCAGACTAGAGTTACTGTGTTGAGGTTTCCTAACATGTTGAGAAGGTTTAGGCAATCATTTACCAATTTAGAGGTGATAGTTGTTGATAGAAGGGCTTTTAGAGCCGCTTGACTATCTGAGAGTATGTAGATGTGAGTACCTCTCATTTTCCTGCGAAGGCATTCTCTCACACATATTTCAATGGCATGTATTTCTGCCTGGAATATTGTTGGGTAGAGTCCCATCGGAATCGATTTTTTAAATTTAGGCCCATTGATTCCTGCCCCTGCTCTACCATCTTCCAGCTTGGACCCATCAGTGAACCATAATTGAGATCCAGGCTTGAAATTGATAGAATTAGTTCTCCAAGTTGTTCGTTCATTAATAGTAATTCGGAAGTTTCTGTAGAGAATGGGTTTGGGAGATATTGTATCCACCCTGTGTAGTATAGGAGTGTGTCGAAAGTCTTCTAAGATCTTTAGATGCCCTCTCATATCTCCACTTTTAAGATCGGCGTTGCCTTTTAGTCTTAAGACACTCAATCTTGCTTCTTTTTCAATTAAGATGGGAAGCGGTGGTATACCTAGGAGCACGCCCAAAGCGTCAGTTGGGCATGTTTTCATTGCTCCTGTTATACCGATGCAGATGAGGCGGTACAATTTGTTAAGATCGCTTGCCGCCTTTCGTTGCTTGACTTTGGGCCACCATGCTATGGAAGCATAAGTGACTATAGGCTTAACAACTGTAGTGAATGTCCAGTAGGTCATTCTGGGGCTGAGCCCCCATGTTTTACCAAAAAGCCTTGTGCAGGCATAGAATGCCCTTGTGGCTTTTACAGTAACTTTCTCAAGATGCGAGTTCCAGGTAAGCGCTTTGTCAAGGTTGATACCAAGGTAGTTCGCCTCTGTGGAGAGTTGTAGAGTCGATTCATTCAGGACAGGACATTTGATGTTGATATTCCTTTTCCTGGTGAACGGCACTAGCGCAGTTTTAGATGGGTTGATAGAGAGCCCTTTGTCAGTGCACCATTTGTTTATTATGTTGAGGGCTTGTTGCATGAGGTTAGAGATGGTCTCTTCATGCCAGCCCACTATATATACTACCAGGTCATCAGCATAGCCCTGGGTGTGGAATCCTAGGTTGTTCAGTTTGTGGAGAAGTTCATCTATTACTAGTGTCCACAGAAGAGGAGAGAGTACTCCCCCTTGCGGGCAACCTCTTGTGGCCTTGATAGACTTTATTCTTCCTCCTAATTCTGTACTGATCGTTCTGGATTTCAGCATCGATATAGTCCATCGTCTGATGGGTTTAGGTACGTCCTTTTGAGATAGGGCATTGTTGATTGCCTCATAGGACGTATTATCGAAAGCTCCTGTTATGTCAATAAAAGCGCAAAGTGCGATTTGTTTTGACTCAATAGCCTTTTCAATAATGGTTACCAGACTGTGTATTGCAGTCTCAGTAGATTTACCTTGTTGGTAGGCAAATTGAAGTTGGTGCAGTGGGAAATAAACCAAGTTATTCTCCCGTATGTGCTGATCCAATATTTTTTCCATTGTTTTTAGGAGAAATGAACTAAGGCTAATCGGTCTGTATGACTTAGGCAATTGTTCGGGTTTTTTCCCTACCTTTGGAATGAATACGACCTTTACCTCAGCCCATTTCGTAGGAATATAACCTAGCAATAGGCTTGCTTTATATAGTCTGGACAAAGTAGGGACAATGTATTGGCTTACCTTTTGCAGAAGGCAAGGGAATATCCCATCAGGTCCAGGAGATTTGTATGGGCTAAATGTAGATATAGCCCATTGTACCCGATTTTCATGGAATAGCTTATTTGCCAGCTTTAGGTCCTCCCTGTCAGCATAAGTGGTAGGTTCTACCAACATTGTGGACTCATGTAAAGCATGGCATCCCGGGAAATGGGTGTCCAGTAGAAGTTGGCTAGTTTCTTCCGGGTTTTTAGTGTAGCTACCATCTGGCTTTTTCAGGGTACATATGCCGTTTGAGTGATCCTTTGATAAGGCTTTCTGGAGGCGGATAGCATTAGGAAGATTTGAAATCTTATCACAGTGATCCCTCCAGGAAGCTCTCTTAGATTTCCTCAATTCTTTGTTGAAGTTGGTTAGAGCTCTTGAGTAGGAGACCCTATTCCATAATACTCTGGTTTCATGGCGTAGTCTTGAAAGCGTACTATTCCACCAGGGGACATCCCTTCGTGGTTTTTTCACTTTTTCCTGACAGCTCTCATGAAATGCAGACGTAATGTTTGAGTGGAGTTCATTTGCCTCCATCTCAAGCTCAGATTTAAGCACCAGGTGATGCTTAGAGTAGTTAGCACTTTGTTCTAAGTTAAAGTGAAAGACATTCCAATTTATATTCCTTGGATTTCTGTAAATTGTTATGTGCGGTAAGGTAGCACCTAAGTCAAACCTGATAAGACTGTGGTCCGACATTGATGCTTCCCCGGACACATGCCAATTTGAGACTTCTGATAGTACATTTGGACTGCATAGGGTAAGATCAAGTACTTCCTCCCTTATTGCATTCCTAAATGTTGGTTCATTGCCTCGGTTTACTATTGATACATTATATCTAAGTAAGAATTCAAGAAGGCACTCACCTCTCGCATTGATGTTTGTGCTGCCTCATATCGTATGATGGGCATTCGCATCGCATCCTATTATCCAGCGTAGGTGGTTCTCCTTGCAGTAGTTGACTAGGGCTACAAGTTCCCTTGTTGGAGCAGTTTCCTCATCTCCTGGAAGGTAGGCAGAGGCAATGATTACCTCGTGCTCGCCTTTGTCTGTTGGCACCTTGGTCCAGATCGCAACGAGATCGGTGGTAGTGAACTGCGAAATGGGAATGAAAGTTAAATTATTGCTAATTAAGATTGCCGCTCTAGGGTGATCATTGTTGGCATAGATTAACTTACCATTAACATCTTGGAGTCCCTCAATGACTCTGTCACGTACCCACGGTTCTTGGATTAGAGCTATATCCAAGTTTTGTTTGTTAAACCTCCTTGCTAGTTCAGCCGAGGCAGCCTTTGCATGGTGGAGGTTTAATTGAAGGCATCCGAGTTGCCTTCTATTGTTGCTTAGGATAGCGTGTGGCATTATCGCCTCTGTTTTTTGGCACTGGCTGCCTTTTTCTTGCCTCTGTTGCTACCCAGCAAGGCCGCTTCCTCAGCAGAGTGACGCTCGCCTTTTTTGGTCCTCTTTGGACCATTATTTTTCTTGTCGACACGAAGCGGGGGTCGCATTCTTATGCCTTCCTCTACCCTTTGAGCACTTGACATTGGTGCAGGCTTGGTGGCGTGTGGCGCATCTTTAGAGCAACATGGCTGCTCATCAGTTTGCGTTACGCTCACTGCGGTTGCTGCGATCGCCGATGCCGAAGTGCAGGGTTGTTCCTCGGTCCGCTGCAATGCGAGAGGCTTGGGCGCTTCTGGTTCAGCATCCTTCTCCGGGGTTTTGGCCTTAGTTCTAAGTTGAACTGTGCTAAACCCATAGTTCAACCAGTAGTGATGTTTTTTGATCACAATGGCGGAGATGGGGTCGATTGCGATGGTTAGCTCCGTCACCTTACCCTTTTGTACTCTACGTAGTACCCGCCATTCCTGAACGTTCAGGCCAGAGTTTTGCCCATCCAGGAGGTTGAGGATGTCCTCTGTGGATGTGCTGTCCAGTTCTGGAAAGTGGCATGTGAAGATCAAAGGCCTTGGTATGTCCTCTTCTAAAACGATCTTAATTTGCGCATCTTTCCATGGTTCAAGTTTAGGCATTGCTGCCTTTAACCAGTCGGTTGTTTCATCGTTGCCACATGAGACAACTATGTATCCTGCGCGGAAGGTGCAGCTGTTAAAGATTGGCTTGGCACCACCAGTCTGCTTTTTCCTTATGCTGTCCAGGATAGCGTGTTGAATGGCCTTTAGTTTATCCGTAGGCCATATCGTTGCCGGATAATCAGGTGGTATGATACCCAGCTTGGTGCTACATGCAGCATCTTTGTAGGACATTTTAGCCGTCCCTTCTTTCACCTCCAGGTTAGGCACTGCTGCCTTTGCCCTTTCGGCTTCTGATGGGTCAGTTGTCCTTTCCACTAAGTTAGCTCTTTTGGGAGATCTTTGCTTAGGGGTGGTGCTGCTGGAGCGCTGACGCTTTAAGTTCATTGGCTGCTGTGCTAGTTGTCGCGCTTCTTCAATGGAGTGACCTTTACCCAGGTGGTACCTGAGTCGCTTTCTGGCGGCACCGCTGCGCCGCAGCTTCACTTCCATTTCCGCTCCATTCTTAGCCGAACTTGTGTTTTTTGAGGGAAAAGTTAAGAGTTTTTCCTCTTCCTCTGGTGATAAAGCGGAAGTTTTCCCGATGGGCCCTAGGTCCATTTCGTCTACTTCCATCTCTAATTGCGCTATGGCAGAGGTCGGGCATTCGCTGCCTTTTGTTGCCTGCGGCAGTTGTTGTTGTTCGACAGTAGCTGCCGAAAGGTCACTGCTGACCTGGTTTGTAGAAGGCATTGTTGCCTTTTCTTTGTTTTCGTTTTTATCGTTAGTTTCAGACATAAGTGAATCCCACGAGTAAAGGGGAATGGAGGTCGAGCCGCAATAGTGCCCCGATGTTGCGGTAAGGCTAATTACAACCAGAGGGCGCCCGGTATCTGGAGGTCACCGTTAAAAGACACACTGACGTAGTGCCATTCATCACTTAGGCACGGTACGAATAACACCTGTGATTACGGGTTTTTTCGAGTTTGCCTCTCTAGATCCGCCATTTTCGGTCGAAAGCAGGGGCACCTCGTGCAGGAGTGGAATATTACCACAATGGTCGGTCTTTAGGCTTTAGGCAGTTCCTGCCAGTCGCCTCTGTGTGCCCTACCTCTATAATAGAACCAAAACACACTTAACCCCCTAGAGTACACGATACGACAAATGTTTTAACAGGTTCCCTGTCCCCATATAATATTGTAATACCCCCGAAGAGAACTACGCTAATTTTTTTTTTCAAGGTTCTTTGTTACGTTAGAACTAATATTGCAGGCGCAAGCTTGTGCAATTTTTTTGAAAAATGATTACAAAACAACAAATTTGTTCATATGTGATTTATGAACGTACTCGAGCATATTCCCCGCTCTACGTTTTATGAATCAAAAGTTTTACGATAATAAAATCGTCTACAGTATGCTTAAATGCCGGTCTTAATGTATCAAACCGATTAAAATCCAGTCAGAACCACTTGGATTTTTGCATGGTGAGCTTCCTCGGTTAAGTTTTGTTGAAGAAATTACACGGGATTGTATTTTCTCTGTTTACTGATAATAATGATCCGTTTGGCAGCATAGCAAAACAAAGTTCAGTTAAGGTGTCCGTTAAAAATCTTTGTCATAATACATATGCATGTATGTATGTATCATATCTGTGGTACCAAAAACTAAAACAAATTAATCTCAATTCACCAGCGTTTTAATTCAGTTTTGTTGTTAATTAAATAGAGTTGAAATGCGAACAGGCTTTAAGGGCGGAAGAAATTCCAAAAATTCTAGAAGATAGCGATAGTGAGTGGGATTTTAGTTGAAAGTGATGAATATAACCATTAATGAAGTACAGATTTCGCAGGATGATTTGATGGCAAATGTAAGAGGACCAGAACACGCAAATTCAGCGTTCGGTTACAAATACAACCGCTATGGCTAGAAGATATTTTTCCTAGTGGACGAGAAATATTTATCTGGTTTCCAGGAAATTCAGTAAATTCAGGATGGCAGGTGATATTAGCGTCATAAAAATTTACCAATCTTTTGTTTCTAATGCTTAGATCTTCTCCTTTTATTGCTCATCTTTATTGGCATGCTCGTATATTCAAGTATTTGAAAATTTTTTACGTTTATAATTTATCAGCTCAGTCCATAAGTTCGTGCGTATTTAACCCGTAGTTTCACTTTTGTACGATTTTTGCATACAAAAAATTATTCGCGGAATATAACGGAACTATTTATATTTTCTTTGATATTGTGCATTCAACAAGTGATTTTATCGCAGTCAAATTTAATGAAAAAATTTTCCAGAAATTCTGATTAAAAAATTCAAAATTTTGATGACCATTTTTTTTAATTCTCTAAATTTTTGTGAGTTTTTTACAAAGTTTGAAAGTTTAAGCTTTTTTCAGAAGATTATAAAAAAAAATTGTGAGGAAAAGATTGCCATCAAAAATACTTCGAATAGTGAAAAAAGCAAGTTAATTACGTGAGCAAAGGGTCGTAAGTGATCGCGAATGGACCACTTGCGATTAAAAAAAGTACTGAAAATCATACATACATCGTACAAACATACATATATGAAAAAAGAAAAAAAAAAAAGAATTAATATTTCCTAGAATTTCTCCATCGTAAAAGTAATTTGTCTTTTGTAAAAAGTATTATTTATCTTTTGTTTGTGTATTGAGAGCGTCCCATATAAAGAAACATTTTGAATTAGATGTTCAATGTATTTCACATGGAGTGCAACAACAAATATTTAATAAATGCTAAAAGCTTCGCAAATATGTGGCTTTGGTGATGACTTAGCCATCTTCGCGGGAAATATAAATGTTCTCAGAGAATAATATATTTCAAGCACTCCGATCAAAAGCAAAATTTTTCGGTTTAAAGATCAATGAAAACAAAACGAAGTATCTCGCAAGGCTTAACACGTTGAGAAAAGCGCCAGATCCTAGAATTGGCGATCACGAATTTGAAAGCGTGGATGAAATTAAATACCTCGAACTGCTTCTCAGTAGAACAGATGATACAAAGACTGCTATCCAAGACCGTGTACAGGCTGCAAACAGAACATATGTATTTTGTCCACGTTAAACTATTGAAAAGTAAGCTCGTGCATAGGAAAACGAAGATCAAAATATATAAAGCACTGATTCGGCCAGTGGCAACGTACGGATGCGAAACATAGACATTGAAAACGAATACAATTAAACAATCTGGAAAGAAGAATACTGAGGAGAATACTGGGTCCAGTACGAGAAGAACATGAAGTATATCGCATCAGACAGCGAGATAGGGGAATTCCTACGAGACGAAAACGTTGATAGAGGAATTCCTACAAAGCGAAAGGGTTGTGTGATGGCTAGGGCACATTTGCAGAATGCAAGATGAAAGAATACCTCGCAAAGTTCTAGAGGCGCGCATACTTCATGAAAAGCGAAAAGGACGACCGCGGAAACGGAGGTTAGATTACGTTGAGAACGACCTCAGAGGCGTAGGAGGAGAAGAATTTTGGAGGAAGCTAAGGCTCACAACAAGCTGTGATGCTATGAATGCTGATAAAATGCTAAAGAGTTGATTTTTCAACTCCTGGCTGACGAAATTCCCATGATTTACATTTTCTTGAAGCCCTGCGATTATTTATGCAATAAATACCATATACCTGTATAATACTATAGTGTGGAGTTTGCATCGAGCTTAATGATGTGTTTAGCTAGAGCACGTTATAGCCAAGAGCCATCCTTTATTTGGGTGGACGAAGTCTCAAGAGAAGCCCTTTTAAAACGTTGAAGAGAATTTTTAAACGAAGTGATGATGTATGGCAAGTTTGGCATACTCTTTCCAATGTTTCGGCCGGTATCTCACATATAAATGCTTTAATTTTGTCTTCCAATGGGTTAATTGGAGCAGGCTTGTCTGAATAGACATGAGCTTTATCATAGCCCCACAACAAATAATCTAAAGCCCCACAAAAAACGATCTGGGTGGCCAATTGACAGGTCCCGAACGTGAAATAAAATGTCCACCGAACTCACCTCTCAACTAGTCCATTGTTACGCGTGCTGTGTGGCATCTGGCACCGTCTTGCTGAAACCACATGTCATGCAAGTTAAGCTCTTGCATTTTGGGCAACAAAAAGTTGGATATCATTTCACGGTAGCGCTCACCATTCACAGTTACGTTACGATTCGCAGCATCTTTAAAGAAGTATGGCCCAATGATACCTCCAGCCCATAAACCGAACCAAACTGTGACCTTTTCTGGATACATTGGTAGCTCTTACAATTCTTCTGGCTGATCTTCACTCCAAAATCGATAATTCTGCTTATTTACGTACCCATTGATCCAAAAATGAGCTTCGTCGCTGAACACAATTTTTCGATAAACTTTCCAAGAGCCCATTCACCAAAAATTCTGCGTTGCGGTAGGTCGTTCGGCTTCAATTCTTGCACCAGCTGTATTTTGAAAGGCTTCACACCTAAATCCTTTCGCAAAATTTTCCACGTTGTTGAGTAACAGAGGCCCAATTGCTGCGAACGGCGACGAATCGACAAATTTATGGTCATCATTAACACTGGCCGATACAGCTGCGATATTTTCTTCAATTCGCACTCTACGTAAGCGTGTTGGTGGTTTGATGTCCAATAATGTAAATTTGGTTCTAAATTTAGTCAAAATAGCTCGAATATCCGCTTCAGTGGGTCGATTAAACTGACCATAAAATGGAAGAAGCGCGCGATAAACTTTCTTAACAGAACACACATTTTTATAATAAAATTCAATGATTTGCAAGAGTTGTTCGTTTGTAAGACGATTCATGGTTAAATTATAGACCAAACAGAAGATGTTTGACAGTGAAGCAAAACACGAAACGTGCGTGAGCTGTTTAAACCAACTGTTTGAAAAGATAATAGCTAAAAAATCACCCGTTAGATTTTGAATGTGGCAGTTAATATTTCGACCTTAAGACGTTTTTACTCTGCTGACCCTCACACACCGCCTTACCATCATGGTGACGGTTCTGTTCAGGAGAATTAAAGAAAAGGGTCAGCTCGGGTGACCTAAGTATCTTCGCTAAAAACCCCGACTGGGATGTCTGCCAGAGGGATTCAAACTAAGAGGGCAACTTAAGGTTCAAACCTGTTTGAAAAATAATATAAAGGGATAGTGGGAACCTAAAGGTGACAAATATTTATAAAATGACAAAACATAGAGATAATTAATTATTTATTATTATTATTATTATTAACATAGGGTTAATAACCGATATAATAAAGAATAACGAAATAAAACGTATATAACTATTTTCAGTAATAGCTTCATTGTAAATCAATCGCTTTATTGTAATGAATCATAATTATTAACAAAAAATTGTTTTACTTTTATTGTAGCGCTTTATGATATACAATGTTTTTTGTTTGATTACTTGGTGAATATACAAAAAAATCTGATGGTTTTCTAACACGGGAACAGGGAACATACAATTGACCATGTGAAAAACATGGGTTTTCTAGATTAATTTATAATGTTTATCTTCTGTTCGTCTTAAAATATGTTCATCTTTTGGTATTCTTAAATATGTTTGGATTTGTTCAGCCCTGCACGATTATTCTTAGAATTATTACTTATTTTTATTTATTATTTGTGAATGAAATCATTCTTTAACTCGTTCTGAAACTAAAACAAAAGAAAGAATATTGCGAGACCAAACAAATCTATAGCACTTACATTTTTTGACTTTTCAATTTGGTCGGGTTGACGATCACTTTTGTGTGAACGCATTAGACCGTACAACACGAGCACACACACATACACCAACGCGTAATATTTGTATGGAAAAAATAAAAGGGCTGTTTTAGGGGTTTCCCGGAAATTATTCGAATTTTTCTCACCTTACAAACCATCCTTGGACTTCAAGGAACATTTTAAAAAAAGAATTGTTAAGATTGGTCCATGCGTTGTTGAGTTATGCGCTTACCAACACATTTTGCGATTCATTTTTATATTATAGATTTTCTATACTAACGTTCACGTAACTCGGGCAGACCCAATCTTTTATTCTATCATTCTTGCGTATATAGCACATATGCATCTATGTATGTATGAATGCTCACATGTAGCTTATCTGCATGAAACTTTCGTACCGCAGTGGTGTGAACGGGTTTTTTTAATCAATATGTATGTATATGATACTATGTATAAATTTTGATTTCAGCGACGTGACTCTGAATACAGCAAATAATTTTGTATAAAAAGAACTTTCAATTCAGATTTACAAGAAGTTCTACTGGCTATTTTACTAAACGGAAATTTACGAGGTACTCAGTTTGGCCATTGCTTAATTTTTTAACAACATATTAATTCTTTCAATTGCTTTTATGACTTTCCTATACTCTTTCTGCGACAATTATATAATATAGCCGGAAGTTGGCTTTGGGTTACAAATTGTTTTGATTTCTTTTTTAGTTCTTTAAGAATTCATAGAAGGTGTCTTTGGCGAAATCAGGTGCTTTTGTATATGTAACTTCCATGCCTCTACTTATGTATGCACATATATACACATTAAAAGTATGTACATATGTATGTAATTGGATATAAAAAATCCTGAACAAAAAAGGTTTACCTTTAAAGAGATTAAAAAGATAAATTTTATAGTTTCTTTAAATATGCACCTAAATACCTTAGTGCCTAAATAAATTTGCCTCGTTTCCCTGATAAATTAAACGAAATTGGTTAACTGTAAATATATAGATCCGGAATAATAACAGAAAACTATTGTACATATATACAGAAGTATTTTTTTACAAATATGGTATATCTGTATCTATTTACATAAACAATGTTTTATTAAAGCTTCCAAAATAATGTCCAATCCTCCTCCAGTTCAATCTCTCTCTTACCTCATTTCTCCAATTACGAACGTTCATCGCTACTAAGTCTGCTTCGGCGTCATCAAGCCATCCCTATCTAGGTCGGCCTCTCTTTCTTCTTCCTCTTGGACGCACACTTTTTTGGATTCTTTCGTGGGGCATTCTTATGATGTGACCAATCCATCTAGTCCGCTGCGCTTTAATAAAACGTATTACATTTTCACCACCAATAAGGTGTTCAATTTCGTTGTGGTAACGGATGCGATACGTGCCGTTTCCAGGCCGAATAGAACCGTAGATTTCTCTCATTATGGCAATAGCTGGTTTATATCATTAACTTTCAGTGTCCAGATTTCAGCACCATAAGTAAGAACCCGTCGTACCAAAGTTTTATATGCACATCTTGAATTTCTGAATCTCTGATATAAATCTTGTACTACAAATGACAAAACGCACGGAAAACCCAAGGGATATGTTGAAAAATATCAACTTTTGTGGTGCTTATAAAAATCCAAAACTTTGATATCCAAAAATGGTATCCACCATCGATAAATTTAACGCTTCTTTCATAAATAATATAACCAATATAAGGGTCTCTATACAAAATATGAATGTGATAAGAACTTAAAAAAGGGAGAATTCAAATGGTGTCGAATAACGAAGTGTTTTTTGTTAGAAATAAAAAAATAAAGGCGACTATGTTAAAATTGTTGTTGAGGTGGTTGAGTACCTATTTGTACTAAATAATTTTAATTAGCAACTAGTGCCATTTTATTACCGCTGTTCTTTTTTTTTAAGTCAGGTCCATTTTGTGACCTTCGCATAAATAGTGGAAAAGACTTTTTTTCACCCTGACAGCTTTTGCAGATGGGATTGAAAGGAAGGTTGAATCTGGCTGCATGATCCCCTACTTTCCAGTGACCTGTAAGGTTTGCAGTAATACGTGAATTGTTTCAGCGAGAGCATCCTAACAAGTAATTCGTTCACTGCATGTTGCACGAGGGCCATGTTTTTCTTGATGCAGTGCATATATCTAGTTACATAATTGTATATAGTTTCTTTCGGCTAAAGCATAGTAGTGTGACGCAATGGATGTTTTTATTGAGTTGAATGGGGTGGCAACTACCACCGTCTCTGCTATGTCTAATGTCGAACCTTTTCTCGTTAGCCCGTCTGCTTTCTCATTACCCTCTATATTCCTGTGTCCGGGAACCCATATCAGAGTAACTTGAAGTCAATGACCAAACAGTTCTAATTCCTCTATACATTGTGAAACTAGTTTGAATGAAATGAAGTTGAAATCTAAGACCTTGATAGCTGCTTGACTGTCTGAAAAGATAGCTACTCTTGTACAAATTTCTCTGTAGTGTTTCAGTAATTTGCAAGCTTTCCTGATTGCTAATAGCCTGGAACACGTTGGCATAGTCAGGAAGTCGAAGCGGTTCCGAATAGAGGCCAGCTCCCACACCACAATTCATCTTAGAACCGTCAGTGTAGATTTCGATATCAAATCTACCAAACACTTTCCCGTAAAGTATTTCTTGAGGTTAGATTTCATAGAATGAGGGTAAACGGGTGAATATCAGAAAATTAAAAGTAGAAATGGGCCTACCTCACAGCTCCTTGTTAAATGCAGTATATATATATATTTAATATATCAAAAATGCAGATGATAACTTAATCTACCTAAAAGGTACATACATTTATAAATGACTGCAAGTTCAAAATAGTAAGTTATATCGATCGAATTTAGGAATGCCTCGTTATGAACTAACTGAAACTAAACGAACAAAAAACAAAAATGTTAATTTTAAATATACATGAAACCGTTAATATACAGATCAATGGTAAATACAGTAGAAACTCGGTCCAAGTTTTCAGGTTACCACAATTAAAATATTTCTTTTACTGCTTTCATCATCAGCTTTTTGTAATCGAAACTTCGAAAAAGGAATGATATGGTCACAATCCCGGTCAGACGTTTTTTCAAACTTTTGAATAGCCCGCTATTTCGGTAGATGGCACTTTTGAAGCTGTAATTTTTTGATATTTGTCAAGTAGAAACTACGCCATTAATAAGAATGGAATGATACACGCTTAAACACGCATTGAAACTATTAAAATTCTTCTTGAGTGATGAGGCCCATTCCCACCTCGGTGGCTTCGTCAACAAGCGCTATCGAGAGATGATTAACGATTTGTTATGGCCGAAATTGGATGGTATTGATCTGGACAACGTTTATTTTTAACAAGACGGCGCTACGTGCCGCACAAGCAACGAAACCATTGATCTGTTATCAAAATAACACCTCTTATTGGAAAATCCTTTATATATGTTCTTTTATCAAACTTAAATCTATAATTGTTTTGGTAAACTATTAGGAAAAGGAATAATTCAACCAAGCTGCAATCCATATAACTCATCGATATGGGTGGTACCGAAGAAAGGAATATGTTAAGATGGTACTTCGATATCAAACGGGATAGTTGGTTTTAAATAAATAAAAAAATTAAATAATGAAAGCAATTATTGCTGATAAATCTCCATTATTTAATCTTAATACATTACTGTAAAAATGAAGGAACTCATCATATTTTCTCATAACTGATTTGGATCCACTATTTCAATAAATTTAAAAAAAGAGGACATTAATAACGGCTTTCCTGATAAATAGTTCTTAAGAACGCTCCAAGTATTTTTCGAGGAGCTATAAACAGAGATTTTGTGGGAAAACTCTATCATGCTTATATAAATGATAATGCTATTTTTTGAACCTCAAAAATACAGAAGACCTGGAAAAATAACACAGGTACTCAAAAGAATAGTACATTTCAAGGTCCGAGTTTTTTTTTTGATATTTTGTTCTATTGACCTGCAATGTTAGATTAGGCAGTAAGATTGCCCAAAGAGAAGACGCACTTGTATGAAAAAAACTCCACCAATTTCCTCCTTTGAGATACTATTGCAGAGAAAAAGCGAGAGGAGAAAGAACAAGAAAAAGAGAAAAGGGAGCCAGTTGTGGGAGCCAAAATGACAGCTCCTCTATACAGCTCACGCAAAAAAGGCTCGAAGTAATGCCGAATCTCACAACATGAATAGGTCGTGGATAATGTCCTGCAAGGACACCCACAAAATTCGAGAGCTGAGGCTTTGCTAACCTCAGAAGCTTTATCGAGCGTCTCCGATCCAAACGAAGCCACTAGCTTCGACTTTACTAGCTTGTCTACTTGCTCATTTCGCGGGAATTACCTTGTGACTACCCATGCCTGTGTGGTCAGGTACACAGATAAGCTTAACATCAAAGAAATCGAATGCGATCGAAAGTGAAGCCAGGCGTTCTCTGACCAGTTTCGAGTGCGCCATCATCGAGATCAGGGTAGTAACTGGCTCACTAGCTGCAGGTTTCAGCAGTTGTGCAGGTAAGTGGACAATGGGGCAGGCGACTTGAAGATCGCGAAAGTGACAGTCGCCCAAGCCAGACGGAGCTTATAAAGCAAGCAGTTACGGATAAGAGAATCGGTTGGTGCATTTCTCCTGGTGTTGCTAGGGAAGGTATCCGTGCGAAAATGAGAGTCGAGAAGCAACTTTAGTGACTCCTCGCCGCTCATTGTCCAACAGCCCGATTTGTCTAGCATGGGATAATTCTTCTAGCTCTATTAAATAAGCGTCGGAATGGATCGAGGAATGTAGAATTTAAGGCACACGTGCAAGATTTTCAAGCACATAATTCATATGTCAATAGACTATTTTTTAACTTCTGTTTGTGGTTGTGAAGGACTTTGTCTACTTAAAAGTCATCATAAATACTAGAAACAATGTCTGCTTACAGACCAAAGCAAATATAAGTTTTGCCATCTCGTGAGATTTCGGCTGCAGTAGACAAGTGAAAAGCAGAGAATCTCTCGACGAACAAAAACTATCAAGCCAATCTCCTTATAAGACGCCATATTTAGAAAATGCGACACTAAGAAAAAGCACTTAAGAACACTATTCTGGAAGTTTAGAAGAACCTGCCCTCTCGGCAATGGCAAGCCTTCGAACGCACGTTTCACACCAAAGGGCACTCCATTATAATCGGGCCATGAATTAAGTGTATTTCTAAGAAAGGTCTTCTCAGCATAATAAAGCTCTCAGCTTAGAGTACATTTCTTTATAATTCTGAAAGGTCGTATAAGTTCTCGGACTACTGCAGCTTTTCCTAAATCGTTTTATAGCCTCATCATTGCCGAAAGTTTTAGCATTTAAGGAGTTCTGCAAAGACCGACGGTGCAAGGTCAGGGCTATATGGTGGATGCATCAAAAGTTCCCAGCCAAGCTCTCTCAGTTTTTGGCGAGTGACCAAAGATGTATGCGGTCTGCCGTTGTCCTGATGAAATATGACAGCTTTACGATTGATCAATTCTGGTCGCTTCTTGTTGATGGCTGTATTCAATTTGTCTAATTGTTGGCAGTAGACATCCGAATTAATCGTTTGGTTGCTCTGAAGTAGCTCAAAATATACCACACCTTTCCAGTCCCCCCAAACTGACAGCATAATTTTCTTTTGGTGCATATCAGCCTTTAAGATGGTTTGTGGTGCTTTATCATGCTTGGACCATGGCCATTTTTGATTGACGTTATTGTAAACAATCCTTTTTTCATCACCAGTGATAATCCGCTTCAAGAACGGACCGACTTCATTGCGTTTACGATGCATATCACAAGCGTTGACTCGGTTTGTTAAATGAATTTCTTTCAATTCATATGGTACCCAAATATCAAGCTTTTTTACCAGCCCAAGACTCTTTATACGCTCATGAACGGTTGATTTTGGTATATTTAACTTCTCTCCAATCTCACGCAAAGTTACAGGACGATCCAATTCAATTAAAACCTTGATAACAACTTCATCGACATCACTTGGCCGACCTGAACGTGGCTCATCTTTAAGTCAAAAATCTCCAGAACGGAATTTGATAAACCAATTTCGACACTGTCTTTCTTTTAAGGCTTTATCACCATACAAATCACGCAACTTTTTATCAACCTTCTCTGCCCCTTTTCCTTTATGGAAATAATAAAGTAAAATAGACAAAAAAGCTCTTTTGTGGGCTGCATATTAAAATTGACGCCAAACAAACAAATATGAAAAAAATTACGCACACTTTTTTCTAAAGCAAGCTAAAAGTGACAGCTAATAACTGTCAAAAGAAAAAATTGAAATAAATAGTCACAAACTGTTCAAAACAATTATCAACGCGGTCTATAGTATATGTAAAATCGGCAATTACTTTCCGGACAACCCAATAGTTTGGCTTGTACCGTGATTTTATTAACCTTACGATTTCTCTGTCTGTTAGCCAGTAGGTAAGGTGTTCAAAGCACATCTTACATACAGAGTTTTTCCAGATAAAAAATAATTAATTCAGTACATTTGGTGTAATATTATCACTGAGTCTCTGTATGAAATTTTAAAAGAAATAAGCCGGATAAGTTCCTTATTAGGTTCAAAATTAGAACAACATCTGCAAAATCCTTTTGAAAGAAAAAAAAAAAACTTACGCCAATCGACAATTTCCATGTTGTTTATGCAATGAATGTATTTACCTTGTTTTATTTAGTTTATTGACAGTGCCTTGATTGCAGTTGGTGAAACTGAAAATGAATCGACAGCCACATTACAAACCGCGTTAAATAAGATCTGCCAGTGGACTAATATGTACATACCTACATGGAAAACTAAACTTAACCAAACAAAATCTGTACACGCAGTTTTCACAAACACTTAAATACAACATATACCACTATACATAGATGATCAACAGGTCCCATACTCAAACTATGCGAGGTATATAAGGTCCTTAGGTGCATTGTCAAAGCACCTTGGTACTGCAGAAGTTCCGACATTAAGCGCGACCTTAAAATAAACTCCGTCTATACTGAAATCGCAAAGATTGCAGTTGCCCATAAAGAAAGACTAATAAACCACATCAATGAAGAAGCACTTCATTTAATTGAAACCAACGGATTAATACGAAGGCTCAGACGCACTAAACCTAGCAATCTCATACCTCCATAGAAACGCTTTATGTCATGTAGAGTGAAAATTGTGTATTGTTATTATAATTAAGTAGCTTGTTAGTCATTTGTAAATATTTATGAACTAGTTGCAATAAAAAATTTAAAAAAAAAAAAAAAAAACAAAAAAAAAATGTAGTTTATTGACTGAAATATAATATTTATTTTTATTTTCGTAATTACTTTATATGCGCATTTGCACATAAATGAAATATGCACTTTTATACATATTCAATATACATACACATTTTGGTTTGAATGATATAATATCAACATCTTTTATCTTTATTCAATTAATTAAAAAATTAAAAAGTTCTGAAATAAGTTACTCTCCCCTTGAGCGGACACCTCTCTTGGAAACACAAAAGTTGAATGACGGGGAGTGTCCGCCCAAAGGGAGTTTCCGCTGTATATGTATGTAGACATTTTGTTCAGCAGGTCAAAGCTCACACAGAGTTGCAGCGCCAACCGATGATGAATGTTTATATTTCATTTTAATAATATTGCGGCGAAAGTAAGACATTTGACGTTGCAAATACAGTGTACTCTCTCTTAAGCGGACATCTAAGGGACTGAAAAATTTGTCCACTTATGGGAGTTGTCCGCTTAAGAGAGGTCTCCGTTAGGAAAGAGTACACTGTAAGTACAAGAAATCTAATTGCCAAGCAAGTAGTTGCTGTGTTTGTTTAACAAAATTTGGTGTAAGATGGAATATAAAAGTGGCTTACATTTATACATCAAGTGTTATTCTACCTGAGGTACATTTTGACGTGGACTGTTTTTGAAGATTTTTTCACATCTATTATTATATATCTTAAATTTTTTCTAGATACTTATACCTACATATATTAGAGTTTTAAGAAAGTAGTAAAAAATAACAATATAAATCGAAAGTTTTAATATTTAAACAAAAAAAAACCAAAACCAATTGATGTATTCAAAACGGCTAATTTTACAATAATAAAAAACAATAAAGCATTACCGAAAGTTAGTAAATTTAATTAACTCTAATCTGATTATCATTTGTTCTGATCGGTTAACGGATTCGCCAAATACAAATATTTATGGTCATCTTGACTTTGTCTTACAAAATGGATCGATCTACATTTCTATGTCGGCGCTGAACAGTAAAGTTAGTTATTCCTCACCGAAGGCCGATCCCCATATATTATAGGGTGGGCCATATAGCGTTTGCTTTTTGGTCCACCTATTATTTTGAGAATGGTAACACAAATGACATGTCAAACGTGTTCATAATTTACTTAAAGGTTCGACATTTACGAAATGGGACGCTATACGCTTGAACAAAATTGGGAAATATTGAAAACCTATTTCCGAAGTGGTGAGTCTTCTTCTTCTTCCGCGGTTACAGTAAATGGCGAGCGTTACCGTGACATGCTCAACGAGTTTTTGTTTCAAAAAATTGAAGAGGACGACATGGACGACATTTGGTTTCAACAAGACGGTGCAACTTGTCACACTGCCAAAGTTACACTCGAACTTTTTTTTGGCTTCCATTTTTGAATTCCGATATCAATTGGCCCCCTCGGAGCTGTGATTTAAGCCCGTTGGACTATATTTTGTGTGGAGCCGTTAAGAACAAATGCTTTGCGAACCATCCAGAGACGATTGATGCTTTAAAACACGAAATCGAAGTTGTCATTCATGAAATTGGGGCCCAAACAATCGGAAATGTGCTTACATTGGGTTGATCGAATGGCCTACTGTAAAGCCAGTCGGTGCAGTCATATTATTTTTCATTCATAAATGACAATGTTCAATCTTCAAAATAAAAAAAAAGTTTGAAATATGATGAAAAATATTGATTAGTTTTCTTTTATAGCCGATTCAAAAAGCAAATTTTACATGACCCACCCTATATTTTATATTATTTGAATGCTTCATGTCACAGTGCATGGCAAATACCATACCTTCCAAATGGCAGCCACGCGCAGGAAACGTTTTAATAAATTAAGCCATTGTCATCGTAAAGCAGCAGAAAGCCGTTCTAAACTGTATTTGCGGCTTAAAGTGAATTTTGTGGAAGTGGCACTTTGATTTTTTATCTTACGTACTAACTGATATTTTACCTGGAACGAAGTTATGTTCAATAGACATTGAATTGGTTACGAATACAAAAACATATATGGTTTACATATAGAGAAGTGACAAGTTTATAAGAAAATGGAAAAAGCATAAGAAAAATTAAAACGTTAGGTACTTGGCCAAATTTTTTCTTTTTTTGTTAAAAACAAAAACTCACACCATTTTCGAAAGGAAGTCCTTAAGGTGCTCTTACACACAACTGTTCGAAATAATGGTTTTATTGGTTTTTACCATCTACGCTTGTGATTCCTTTTTATTTCCAATTAATCCCCTGAAGAATAAACTCGTTTTCTCATTTACGTCTACATATACTGTAGAAGTTAATGTTTCACACCCTAATTCGATATTTAGCACAGTGTTGTTGAATGTGGATATGCATATGTATGACTAGTTGCATCCTGCTATGTTCTACTCGGAGAATACATAATTTAATCGTATATATATTGTATTTCTATACCTACATACATACCTACATTTGCATTCGAAGAACTCTTAAGCCAAATTCGAGATTTTAATGAACGATTACGGAACAGAGTTATACCCTCAGAATTAAATAGCTCCATCTTCACACTTTGTATGAGAGTATATATGTTCATATGCATTTCAAGGTAAAATTATTTAAGTTACCTACATTTTTACTTACATATGTGTATATGTATGTATATCGTTTTGCGAGTGAATAGTACCCCTACAATTTCCGTAATGCATTGTTTAACCTTTTTTAACAACTTCTGGAAAATGTGGATTAGAAAAATGTGCATATGTCTTCAAAAGCTATAAGCTCTCGTAAATTTCTTACTTATAATGTGCTCAGTTTTTGTTTAAAAGAGCCAAAACTTAAGGAAACAACTCCAAGAAGCTCGAGTACTAAAATATCTTTAATTGTAAAAAAAATTAAATATTGTGTTGAAGAAATATCTGCTCAGTACAAAAACATTCAAAGCTAATTGAAATATCCACCCATTGATAACTATGGTATGAGCTTTTACGATATAAAAACTTAAATGATGTAAATGTAAAAAAAAATCATTGACATAAAAATCAAATGCAGACACCGACACAATTTTTTATATTACAGCAAACGTTAAATGTAAAACAAGAAATCGGTTAGGGCCCCATACGCGTAACAGCATAGTAAAAGTAAAAAGGGGAATTCGTTCCTTTCTCTCTGCCAAAAATTTATTAAACTTTTTCCTTGCTAAATGGAAATTAATGATGCACAATATAGCACAAGGGTAAATACCCATTTAATATACTGGGTAAATACTCAATTAGTATATTGGGCAATTAAATGTATTTTTGGTGTTTCCCCAAACTGTGGGAATAAGAAAATTTAAACATTTTTCAGTTAAAAAACGAATACCGTATATTTTTAGAATGAAATAGGTTTTAAATAACATATGAGATTAATCAAATATTGTCCTAATCGCTAAAAAATCATGTCGAGTAGAGGGCGTAATTCCCGTTTGAAGTTGAAGGGAATACTCTTCAATACGTTTTCAACTTGAAAGGATTGACTATTATCTGCTGAAGGCTGTGAGTTAGTTTTACAAAACAAATTTCAGTTCCGTGATATGCTGGGTGCGTTCAAAAAGTAAAGCGACTTTTTAAATTTCACGTACAACGTATTATATATTTGATTTTGTTTTGTTTTTTTTTGTGTTGGTACCAGTGTTTGAAAAACTGTCAACATATAAATATGCATTGGCTGTGCTGCGAAAAAAAATATTTTTCTGATTACAATTTTGCCCTTGCAACATAGCAACGCACATTTCAGCAAGTACATCACAGAACAAATACCACCTTGATCAATAAATCCCGGAACAACCACCAGGTAACGCTTTGAGTTAACTAATTTGAGTTCTGATTTATTTGTTAGGTTGCCACATCTGTGATTAACATTCCTTAAGTAATTCCACCTCTGCACGTATTTTCGTAATGAAGTGCTAACTTCGGTTCAACCCGAGCTTTAAGTAGCCCTGCACATTTTAGTAAAATTAAATTTTGTCTGTCTGTTAGTTTTTGGAATCAAACAAATTCATAGACAATGGGAGCTATAGCTTGAAATAACAGAGCGACGGACGGAAATTTAGTGCCAACGTATAAAAAGTGCACATGGTTTTTATATGATTTCAATAATAATTATGCCGGATATGAATGAGAAGGTGAGCAATACGTGCATCAAGTTTGGAGAAGTTTTAATAAGTCCTTAACGATATACGCGTACATGCATTTTCTTAAATTGGTCGTGGCGCCGCCCATTTTTCAAAATTTTACTTGCATCGTATTTCATTCCTTGGGTGCATCCCTAGTAGATTTTAATCATTTATATTTATATAATTTATAAATAATGTCCCTATTTTTTCTAAATTAACGTTATATGTATGGAAGGACGGTATGGCCGATTTTCAGCGTTCGTAACACAAACTTACCTTACATTCAAGTTAGAATATTTGCTAAGTGTCGCAAATATATCAACATTTTTTTCGAATTGTAGCTTGTAACATCAGACGGGCGGGCGAAAATGTAATCTTGGAATATAGAAAGTACGCGTGATTTTCAATACAAACTTACCTAGAATATTATGGGTACCAAGTTTCACTGAAATTTCTTAGTTTTTGCTCCAGTTATCCTGCGCACTGATGAACAAACCAGGCTAAATCCACTCATCCATTCATTCTAAGCATTTTAGTATATATTTATATGTACGTACATATATCTATAGCCCGTTTAGCTAGGAATCTGCATTAACATCGATAATAATGCCAGCCAAATGAAATCCAACGGAGAATATCTCTTGCCAACAAGCGCTACTATAGACTAAGTAGGCAATTGTGTAGTAAAGTTCTCTCGATGAACAAAACTAACACTCTACAAGGCTCTCATCATGTCCGTCCTAACGAATAGCGCAGAAGCTTGTACGTTGTCAGTATCCGATGGGGCGTCTCTTGGAGTGTTTGAGAAAAAGGTTCTGTGGAAGATTTTTGGACCTTTGCACGTTGGCACTGGTTGGCAGCGGCTACGTTGGCTCGGTCATGTCGTCCGAATGGATACAAACGCTCCGGCTCTGAAAGTATTCGATGCGGTACCAGATGATGGTGGCAGAGTAGGAAGAAGGCCTACTCTACGTTGGAAAAATCAGGTGAAGAAGAACTTGGTGTGTCCAACTGACGCCGCTTACCACGAGAAAGAAATGACTAGCGCGCTTTGTTAAATTTGGCCAAATTCGCGTAAGCAGTTATCACGCCAATCAAGAAGAAGATATCCATAGCCTTCTACGATTCGTCAACAAAACAAAAAAGAGAAATTGCATGTTTGTGAAAATTCATTGAATGGCTTGGTAATATTATGATTTGTAAGACTAAAACTAAAAAAAAAAACGAATGCAAACAAGTGCCGCGTGTTGAATTGTTAAAGCACAAATGAATAAAAAGCCTCCAAATGCAGTACTTTGTGTTTTTATGCGAAAGACGCCGTGTTAAGAAAGTATGTGTATGTGCGTAGAATTTCTTGTGTTTGGTTGTTTCCATTGCTTGCGCCTACTCTTTTTCTACCCCCTTCCTTTTGTTTGTTTATCCGTGGGCTCTTACGACCTGGCGAATTCGGAAGGCGCAATCGTGTATTCTATCACTCTTGAGGTATAATCACACTTGCTAGTGGCGAATTTAGCTCGAAACTTTGCTGTTGGTTTCACGGACAAGCAGAGAAGTGACGAACCAAAGATGCCTCATATCCATCTCGATTATTTTGTGTGAATAAAATTATAATGCCCTTGAGAACAAGTGCGCAGAAATAAAGCCACGATTTCTTTTGTTTAACATATGCCTTTGCCTTCTTTTTGTGCTTTGTTTACTTAAATATGTACTTAAGTGGATTGCGATTATTTTATTAGTATTAAATGCCTTTTTTGCTGCATTCAGTTTCTTAAAGCATTTGAGATCCTCCCTCCATTAACAGAATACGAAAATAGGATGCTAAAAACCAAGCAAAATAGAGAAAAGTTTTAATATAGCAAAAACTGAATGAACTACTCCGAAAGTCACGATTTAAAATAATGTTGACCCATATTGGTACAACCCATTTCAGAACGGATGTATTTCCAAAACGCTTTGAGGTTTTATTTAAGTTCAATTTCAAATCTGCAAATATATTGATTATATCAGACAGTGAACTAAGCGTCGAAAATGTTAGAGCCTGTCATGTGAACCAGCGAAAAAAATATTCATGCTTTAAAGATTATGTTGTGCATGTGGTGGGATCAGAAGGGTGTCATCAATTATGAACTCCTTAAACTGCAGCTAATGCGTTTGAAGCGAGCTCTCATATAAAACGGCCGAAATGGGACATGTAGTAGACATGACAAACTAATTTTTCTGCATGACAACGCCAGGCCACACGTTGCTAAATCGGTTCAGAAATATTTAGAGGAACTAAATTGGGAAAACTTGCCCCATCCGCCGTATTCTTCAGACATTGCACCTTCGAATCAACACCTGTGCCGATCAATGCAGTCAACCCTTATTGAAGAGCGGTTCACTTCTTACAAAAGCTTCGCAAACTGGCTCAATGAATGAATCAAGTCAAAAGAAGTCGAATTTTTCCTCAGAGGAGTCCGTATGCTACTTAAAAGATGGAGTAAAGTTATACATAGCTTGCAATGGCACATATTTCACATAATATTATATATATAGTATATATGTATATATATATATAATTGGCGCGTACATCCTTTTTGCGTGTTTGGCCGAGCTCCTCCTCCAATTTGCGGCGTGCGTCTTGATGTTGTTCCACAAATGGAGGGACCTACAGTTTCAAGCCGACTCCGAACGGCAGATATTTTTTATGAGGAGCTTTTTCAATGCAGAAATACACTCAGAGGTTTGCCATTGCCTGCCGAGGGGTGACCGCTATTAGAAAAAACTGTTTCTTAATTTTGGTGTTTCACCGAGATTCAAACCTACGTTCTCTATGTGAATTCCGAACGGTAGTCACGCACCAACTCATTCGGTTACGCCGTTATTATGTATTATTTAATTGTTTCAACAATTCGTAACTTTGGCTAAGAAAGGACGGAAACTTATGCTCATACCCCATATTTTTTAGAGTATGTGCCTATATGTATGTATATACTTTATATTGATTATAATGATATTGAATGATTTTCTTGCACTTTTTGTACCAATTATTCCTACAACTATTTAGACGAACTTTATACATAGATAAGCAAAAATAAGCTGAGGTACGCTCACACTCACTTTTTGTACAGGGTAAAAAATGCCACACCCGCGCCATAGTATAACAATTTGAGAAAGGAAAACTGAAAGCGCTGGCGTAGAGCGGAATGAATGCGACATTATTGTGAGGGGAGAAAACACCACTTGAAAACACCACCACACCATACGCATTAATAATCATAATGTGAAGCGCCCTGTTTTTTCATACGCTCTGTGGCAGAGCGCTACCCTCAAGTGGCCTTCTGAGGCCAGGTTAAACCTGTTTATCTCACCGCGTGACTACCGACAAGTATTACATCGCGGGAGAGGGAACGATTAGCCCACTAGCGTCTCTTTCATAGTCTAGGCTACCAAGTCGCAAACCGCATTCCACATTTATTTTGATCCCAGCATATGTTGTACGAATGTTTCCGGCGAAGGAGGTTATTCAAATGCTCTATAGAGTTTTTCTTTTACAGAACAGAAGCGCGGGCATTTGAAGAATATGTGGTGAGCATCTTATACAACGTTTTCGTCTTATCTCTACAAATAAATTTATATTTGCAATTGCCCCTATTTCATCCCCGCTATAAAATACAAGCTATTTTATAACCGAGTATGCACAGTCAGTGCTTACTCGTATAAGCGGGATTTCCTTACTTATATTCTTATAACACATGGGCTGAAAAGTCCCGGATCTAACACATAGAAGGCACTAGTTTTATTGCAATCACCTCTTTTTCAGTTAGTACTTACCTCAAAAAGACAGCTCTTCAAATTTCATGGTATTCTGTTTATTAGTTCATGAGTTTTTGTGCTAAAAGCGACGCTACTTTTCTTATTTTTAATACAATGGATCAAAAGGAGTTTCGTGTTTTTATTTCGCACTGCTTCTTGATGGGTAAAAATACCGTTCAAGCAAACCAATGGGTGAAAAGTGTTATAGGGACTCCGCTCCATCAGAAACAATAATAAAACGATCGTTTGTTGACTTCAAACGTGGTTATAGAGACACCGATGATGCACAATGCTGTGGACGTCCAAATGAAAATCCACAAAATCTTTTCGAATGATCGTGAATGAAAAGTGAAGTTGAATGGCTTTATTTGCATAACCATTTGACTTTTAGAAAGTGGGTGCCGCATTTGCTATTTTTCAAGATTACGCACCGTTTCACAAGTCAATCAAAACAATGGCAAATCTACATGAGTTGCACTTCGAATTGCTCCCACATCCACCGTATTCGCTAGATTTGGCTCCCAGCGACTACTACTACTGAATATTCACAGACCTAAAAAACATGCTCGCCGGTAAGAAATTTCGCTCGAATGAAGAGGTTTTCAGCGAGGCCTATTTTGTGGCAAAAGATAAATCGTTCTACAAAAGTGGTATAGAAATGTTAGAGCAACGCTGGAATGAATTTGTTGTTCGTGATAAAAATTACGTTGATGATTATAGCTAATTTTGAACAAAAAAAACGTGTTTTCTTTGTTATGCCCTGAACTGTGTTAAGTACCGAATCCATACATTTTAGACGGTAATTATATCCGGGAAATACTGTATATACATGCAGCTAAGTTTAGAATGGTTTTTGCATTCGTTGGGGATGAATTCACGATTTACAGAGTGCAAAGGTTTGGCCAACTAATTTGCTGAAGTGACAGAGGTTATGACACCGGTTTGTTTACAACAGAGGTCGGCAAACACTGAGATTAGGTTGCTGATATACAAAAAAGTCAACTCAGCAAATGCCCATGTCACTTGAAGAGTGTGTGAAATCAGCGGGCAGCCAAAGTTACTTTCACAATTTTGTTTCGGTTGGTCAAATCTTGTAATCGAACATTCTTGGCAGGAATTCAACCATAGGGGTATTTACTCTTGAATTCGTGTACGAAGACATGCGAATGTGGTATGAGGTAGGTCATGTTTGCTTCAGTACATATGTATGTAAGAATATATGAATTAAAGATTTTGTTGAACTTGTCACATACGAGTATATAAATATACATATGTAAAATGCATAATGTACATAGTATGTCAATGGCCAATTAGTTTAAAGAAGTGGAATTGTTGTTGTCATTGCTTGGCTATTTTTATCTCGACTTAACCATAACTAGTCTGTCCAGTTCCTTATATGCATTCAAGATTTCAGGCACAGATTTCTTTACTTACATACCTACGTAAATGTAAGAATATGTACTTTCATACCATAAATTAAATATATGAAATACCTTAGGTTTCTTTCACTTTTAAGTTTATTTATTTTAAATTCAAGGCTCTTACGCAAATTAAAAAGTGCATGATTTATTTCCTGCAATATTTAATACAAATTTTGATGACTAAAATTTCCTTTTACAAAGGAAGATATGTATGTAGAAATAAATACATATTCATATGCCTTTTAAGATGCCGTCGGCAATGAGTCGATTTGATTCTCTACAGAATCCAAAAACTGTGCAAAGCAAAATATGTATGTATGTATGTACATTAGTGAGAATGCACCGCACTCAATTCTGGTATAAATGGACCACTCGGTTAATAAAACTGCAAATTGGTGGCGAACTTTACAATGTTATTAAATTTAAAACATGAGGAAGGTCACGGGGCTGGCGTTTCTCCATTACAATCTTCTCTGTGTTTATTATGGATGCTCCCATTTCTCCGCTCATGTATAAACTTCGAAATCTCAAAAAATGTGAGAAATATCCCCAACCTCAAAAAAAAGTGTATCTAGTTATGCTTATAAAAATATTGTATACAAAGATCTGTAAACTGTAAAAGTTCAAAATTTCAATTCATATAGTGTTACATACGTACTGGAGTAACCATTACCTACAACATGACACATCTCATTCTCATATCTACATACATACAAGAATGCAAGTGTAAATACCAAAATTTACGTTATATGACTTCTAAATTCAATGCTCGGCAGTGGCAGAAAAACACCCTAAGATGCACTGCTACAAGTAGCTTATAAAAAACTTCTATATTACACATTTCGATACTGTCGAAAATTTCGAAAATACTATTTTTTCTTTCTCTCATAGTAGATAAATATTAAATTAATATATTCCTTTACATTCTCTTATTGTTAAACATTGTACAGAAATATTCGTATGTATATAAAGAGTCTTTCAAAAGACGCCCCTAGATGTTGTTTTAAAATAAAACATGTAAAAATGTTGATTCTTTCAGATTTTACTATTTTTATTCAAAATACGGCTCTTAACAATTTTATGTTAAAAATGTCATTTAAATATCCACCACGAGCACGTCTACAGGTGAAATTCGGCAAACAGTCGATTAAGGCATGCCTAATTGTTGAGAACGTCGAGATATCGATGAAGGTTATACAGCACCAATATTCTTAACAGATCGTCCAGTTTTTGTTCAGCCAGTCCTTTTTCTATCCACGACAGAACCCGTTTCTTGAAATTATAATGGTCGACTCATTCCGACGAAGAAATTATTGATTACTGACATCTATACGTCATTTTTGAAAGACCCTTACATAGCCGCAAAGTTATAAACAGTTGATTAAGGCTTAGACGATTTCTTTTGTGCTTCCTGTTAGATGTCTTTATTCCGAGGGAGGCAGATTTTAGTAAGTCACTACAAATGTACGAGTATAAGTTACAATGGATAATAATTTATGTTATGTGATAGAATGCGTTGAACACAGGGTTGTATGTAACCGCTGAAATTGCTTTGTGTTTTCTAACATAAACTTTTTCTGAAACGGGAGTGAAACGTTTTTCGACTGTTATTGTACCAGCATTTAGCCTTTGGATGAAGAAGTATCAAACATCTAATATTGGGAAATCAAATAAAGCTTCTATGAGTTGTATTCACGTAGAGTAGTGTTCATAACAACGGGGACCAAAGCCACGAATTGTTGAACCAAAATTAATAATAAATAAATAATAGCCTTAATCCAAAAATCACAATATTGTCACTCAGTTATATGCAATCTATTTGAAAATGTCTAAGTCTCAAATACCAAAAACACTGCATAGGAAAGAGTTTGTTTAATATTCCTGAGAGCTTTTTTTGAATTGTTTCTATGATAAATTATGTAATTTTATTCAAAATCGTTAGTGATCGATAAAAAATGTTTTAAGATTTTGAAATTTCCGTTTACGCTGATGCTACACCCCCTTTTCCAATGGCTACCACTTTTCACCATAAGACAGGTAATGTGTAACTGTATCACATTCCATTGTCTTAACTTTTGTGGTTCCGGATAAAAGCGATTAGGAAATTTTAGTTTATATGGGAGGTGTCACCACTCCTTTTCCTATACCAATACCTACACTTTTCACCATAAGTATGACATATGTATGTATGTATACAATTTTGCATTCGTGTCAAGTTTCAGTTCCCTAGGTTCATTGGTTTTAAAGATGCATATATTGGTTTTATTGTAATATTTTGGGCTATATGTCAGATGCCACGCCACTTCTTTGTCGCTATAAGCATTTTTGCACTAAAGAAAGTTATTTTCTTGCAATAAGTGCATGTCTCATTGAATATATGTATATACATACCTATATATTATATATAATTGGCGCGTACACCTTTTTGGTTTTGTTTGGTCGAGCTCCTCCTCCTATTTGTGGTGTGCGTCTTGATGTTGTTCCACAAATGGAGGGACCTACAGTTTCAAGCCGACTCCGAACGGCAGATATTTTTATGAGGAGCTTGCCATTGCCTAGGCGAGGGGCGACCGCTATTAGAAAAAATTTTTCCTGCATTTTGGTCTTTCACCGAGATTCGAACCAACGTTCTCTCTCTGAAATCCGAATGGTAGTCACGCACCAACCCATTCGGCTACGGCGGCTGCCACTGAATAGTACACTAAAAATGGGTTTAAATATTTAGTGTGGCGTATTTTTATAAATATGATGAAGGTATGTGATGGGCGGTCCGGAGTTGGGTTTTACCGAACCCATGGTTTTCCATACACATATGAAGATATTAATTGGAATATTGAATAAGTAACGAAATATGAAACAATGTGAAAAGAAAGATTTATAAACGAAATGAAAAATGCTCAATCTTTGAACGCTCCGCTTAAATGGAAGTTCTTCCACTTGTAACTTCCTAACTATGGCTCCCGCTTTTTAGCTGCTTTCGACAAATTGCGTCTCATTTTCCCGGAATATGTAAAAAATGCAAAACTCCTGTAAGAAAACAATAAGGAAGTTTAGAAAAACGAATATACGTACAACGCAGAGACTTCTTTCTACTAAAGCACAAGTGGTATGACGGAAACAAACGTTAAAGACGAAACAATAAGGAAATCCAATTACTGGATTTTTAGTTCTTTAAATTTCATTAGCCCCCAAAAAAGAATAATTTTTCTAACAAATATATTTGGTATGGGTCATTTGAAAACACATTTTACACAAACGAAAAAACATAAAGCCACATTAACTTCAGATGTTTAATGTATGTAGATTCGTTCTGAATGATTGCAAAGTCAGAAGTTTGTTAAAGCACCAAAAAAAAATTTTAATCACCACATAAAAAGGATTCACTTCTCGTAAATGTATTATTTGTATTTAAACTAATTTTTCTTAATACAAAGTATGTACTTATATATGTATATGTATATTGGGTATGTGAATAAGTTTCCGTCCTTTCTTCAACCATTTCATCTACCCACTTATAGCTTGTAACATCAAACGGAGTCGTCGTCAAAATGGAAACTGTTTTTAGCGGTGACCAGAGCAATCCAGAGTTATGTTACTCAGGTATGGGGAAACTCATTGTTTGAAGAAGTAGACAAAATTCTACTTAATTTTTTATAAAGGGTACTTCATCTCCCGAGTAATACGCCATCTTATTGCATTCTCTTGGAGACAAATGTTCCAAGTTTTCATTTGTATACCCTGCAGCTTCATTTAAAATATATATTCAAAACGTTTTTTAAATATGATGATAATAGATTGCCTTATATACTATCAAAAAAGATTTTAGAAAAACAAATATGTATTTTGTGTTGAAGGAATTAGTAATCTGGCACAAAAGTTAAATATAACAGGTAACTGGGGCACTTCGAATAAAAAAGAGTGGAATAGAAATATTATATAATTTCAATACTAGAAAATCTTCATGATTAGAATATTCGAACTTTATGGGAAAGGGCACACCAAAGCACCCGATTATATAAGGAATTAGACCGTAACAACGCCCGAAGCTATTTAAACGATAATACTGGAATCTATAAAATTATGTGGATTATGAAAAGCCAGATGTGATTTAATATACTTGGGAAGCCAAAGGAATTTAAATTGCACTTTATGTAACTTGAATGAATTTGAAGACATCACACATTTCTTAGGAAAATGCACGATACTTAAAAGAGTTCACCAAAGATTTTTTGGAAAATGTAGTTTAAACCGAAATAAAATCATAGAAATTTTAAATGGTATTGGCCCATCTGGATATAAAGGGTGATTTTTTAAGAGATATAGGAAAGTTTTTCAAAAAAACACACGTAAAATTCAGAAAACTGCATAAAATTTTATTTAAATCGATAGTACAGTCCATATAATTTAAAGTTTGAAGATTATTTCATGCAAATGTTGACCACGACTGCGCTTCAAATGGTTCATCGCTTAGTCCAATTTTGGCATACTCTTTCCAATGTTTCGGCCGGTATCTCACATATAAATGCTTTAATGTTGTCTTCCAATGCGTTAATTGAAGCAGGCTTGTCTGAATAGACATGAGCTTTAACATAGCCCCACAAAAAATAATCTAAAGGCGTTATATCGCACGATCTGGGTGGCCAATTGACGTGTCCCAAACGTGAAATAAAATGTTCACCGAACTCACCTCTCAACTAGTCCATTGTGCTGTGCAACGCGTGCTGTGTGGCATGTGGCACCGTCTTGCTGAAACCACATGTCATGCAAGTCAAGCTCTTGCATTTTGGGCAAAAAAAAGTTGGATATCATTTCACGGTGGCGCTCACTATTCACAGTTATGTTACGATTCGCAGCATCTTTGAAGAAGTACGGTGCAATGATACCTCCAGCCCATAAACCGCACCAAACTGTGACCTTTTCTGGATACATTGGTAGCTCTTAAAATTCTTCTGGCTGATCTTCACTCCAAAATCGACAATTCTGCTTATTTACGTACCCATTGATCCAAAAATGAGCTTCGTCGCTGAACACAATTTTTCGATCAAAAAGTGGATCTTCGGCCAAAATTTCCAAGAGCCCATTCACCAAAAATTCTGCTTTGCGGTAGGTCGTTCGGCTTCAATTCTTGCACCAGCTGTATTTTGAAAGGCTTCACACCTCCTTTCTAATAACTTATTTAAGTTTATCACTGGTGCTATAGAATATCGAAAAATAATTTTAAGTGAATTCAATACATAATACAAGCTTATAAATTAAAAAACAAAAAGTTACGTAAATAAATTAAATTAAATTACTGTCAATACCCCAAGAACTGTATATATACATGGATTTATTTAAACTTTTACGATTCTATCTGTTATTTGATGTAACATATGTAAAATGTAAGATTTTTTTTCGACAAGCGACCTAGTGTCACTGTCGTACGTTCTAATGTTAATGATTAAAAATGAAATGTAATGTGTATTTAAAAAAAACTCGAACATTAAAATAATAATAATAAAAATAATAAAATAATTTTAATGTCTAAAGTAGGTGGGTGACAATACATATACTAAGTTTGGTCTAGTTTTATGAAATTGTTTTCGGAATAAACGTACTTTCCCAGAAGTGGCAGTAGCTCCGCTCATCTTTAAAAATTCTACTTGCATCCTTAATCCCATGTCGATGGGTCGTTTGTGTCCAGCCAATTCATTGAGAAATCTTGAATTTTTTATGAAACTACAGCACTGTGCATGTTTTATACCATTTGTTTAAGATAAAATATTATTCAAATAAAAATTTTTAAAAGAAATCTCTTCGGATATGTTTAGTTAAACCTTAGAAGATACCTTATACATTTTTTCTAATTTTCTGTTGGCGTTATATAGCAGAAATAAGCGACGTACGCAAAAATTAGTAAACTATCAAAAAATCAACTCCGTTGTAAACTTCTTCCCTAATTTCATAACGCAATCATTCATTTAAAATAATATATTTAAATGTGAGGAGGCTTTTTTCTGAATTTTTTAGTATCAAATTGATTTATCAGTATTTATTTATTTATGTATTGATATTCAAATGATTATTAAGAAATACGGTAACTTAATAAAACTCTACATAAATGTCTTTTTTTATACCAAATGCATGGAAAGCTTTGAATAATTTTGGAGACTTCCGAATAGCATCCATTATAGAATTCAAAAGAATATTCAAAATAAATATTTTCCCCCATATAGTAACATTTCACTTAGCTTACTAGTTTAGTTGGATTAACAATTTCAAACAAGTGACAACCATCTCGAAACAAATTTCAAAAATAAGCTTTCTTAAATTTCTTTCTTAATATTTCAAATTGTATTATTTTAGTTATTTGCTATTAATTACTTAATATACAGGCTTTTTCAAATTATTTTAAGCCAACTCCGAACGGTAGATGATCTTTTATGAGGAGGTATTTCAAGGCAAAAATATTCTCGGAGGTTTTCCATTGCCTGCCGAGGGGCGACCACTTTTAGAAAAACCTTTTTATATTATTTGATCTTTTATGCCCAGAGATTCGAATGTTAGTTACGCATAAACTCATTTGGTCAGGTCATCTCGACTTGCTTTAAGAAATGATTTCAGTCTTTCATCCCGTCTTCAAAAGCTCTACTTACAATGGATTATCGATGTGCACGCCTTTGTTCAACACGATGGCATGCAACTCAATTTGGCCAGAAATAACTGGGAATAATGGCTTAATAATGCATACAACCATCGACCAGATGTGCAATTAAGGGAGTTACAATAATATTACGAAAAATAAATGTATAGTACATTGGTGCTATGATTTATACCATAGAATTTCTGCGTCATGTACAGTACAGAAAATAAACAAACCTTTGTGTGTGTAAATGTGAAGATCTACATATGTACATATGCATGTGTGCACGATTTATTCTATATTCTTGGCTTTGCACTCAATTTTCTTACCCTTAATCTTCTCTTTCCTTGCTTATTTTCTTGTATTCTATCGCTCTCGCCTTGCAACTAACTGTGTGGAATAGGTTACTTAAACTGAATTCAACTATTGCCACAGCAACAGGTGGTGTGGAAATTCGCACCCAGTTTTAATTCTTTAGCGAACTTTTCATTTTCAAAAAATTTTATACAAGTGTGTTTGTTTAAAAGATATGTATACCAAATGATAAGACCACGGATAGTTGGAAAATAGTGAAGTGAAAGCAGAATTGTATGCGGGATTTAAAAGATAAGAGTAAGTCGTTGTTGACATCTTATTTGAGATAGAGACTTAAGTTACATATGAACTTAAACTTTATAATTATTGGATCATATTCTAAGTAAATAACATAGTGGCATGTGAGATATTGGGAAATCGACTGAGTAGAATAGTTAACAGAATCAACCTCTGATATTTATAAATGAAAATATTATTAATATATTGTCTTATTTAGTACTAGCAAACCCGGCCCCCTTCGCTGGGCACACTAAAATAGAATAGATATGGTTTAGAACAGAAAATATATGATTTTCATATTATTTATTTCTTTATTCTTTATTCAAGCGCTTTGGCATAAACAATATTTTTTGTTTTTCTTTTTGTTTTTGAGTAAATATAAAATATAAATTGAAAATCAGGAAAAAAGAAGATTGTTTTTAAATTTCAAATCAACGCATATGAATAACTAAGAAACAATCGTCTTTTTTCCTGATCATCCATGAATTTTTCGTTTCAATTTATATGTTTTATTAAGCATTGGAGCTTTTTTAACCATTATCCATTTATATTTAAAAAAAAAAAAACGAAAAAAATGTTTCTTCCACGAACACATAATTTCCTTCGGATTTCACATTAAATTCTCAAATTTCGTAAGAAGTTATTCACTGTTCCAAAATCCACTCCAAAAAAATTCACAAACAATTTTTACATATTGCACTTACGTTTTTTCCTTATGGCATCCAAATCAGAAAGAAATATTGACACATTGTAACTCACACTGTCAATTTGACAGTTCAGTTCCGCCCCAAGCGTTAAAAAAGTAAGCGACATTATGGCTGGTTCAAAAGAACGCTGTACCCGTTGCCAGTGCTCCGAATTACAACCAAACTTTACGAAACCCATTTTCAATACTTACTTAACAAAATGCGTAAGTTTGGTTTAATTCGGTGCAAAGACACGGCGGGTCCACGTTTTGGCATATATTTCGAGACCCTAGTCATCAATAGGTATGAAAATTACCCCGTATTAAAGCACTTATCAACAGCTTTCATTTGATACCCATATTGTACATACACAACCAAAGGTTACCCGGGTCCACGTTTTGACCTATATCTCGAGATCCCAGTCACGGAGCGGCATGAAAAATACTCTGTACTAAAGCATTCACCAACAGCTTCAATTTGATGTCCATATTGTACAACTCATTCTAGGGTCCACGTTTTGGTCTCTACCTCGAGACCCTAGTCACGGAGCGGCATGAAAAATACTCTGAACTAAAGCATTCACCAACAGCTTCCATTTGGTTCCCATATTGTACATACACGTCCGAAGGTTCCACGTTTTGACCTATATCTCGAGCCCTTTTTCCAAAATAAAATATAATCCATGTTACTCGTGGATAATGTAGCTTTCGAATGGTGAAAGAATTTTTAAAATCGGTCCAGTAGTTTTTGAGCCTATTCATTACAACCAAACAAACAAACAAAGTTTTCCTCTTTATAATATTAGTATAGATACTTAGGAAACTATTAATTTTCAAATATTAAATTAGTTGTTTTAATTTTGTGAGGGCTTCATTCATTCATCATAAGTTTTCTTAAAATTGTGAGCTTTTGAGCTCTGAATTTACGGCAGGGAAAGAAAACTTTCTCAACTCTCGTTGCCTCGTAAATAATAAAGGGTGGTGTTGTTGTGAGAACAGCGGAATAGGGCTGTAAATATTAAGTTAAAGACTAAAAATAATAAATAATTTGCTCGACATGAAATGGATATTGAAAGCGTGGGACTCGTAGCGGAATATTGTCACTTATCACTTCATGTATGTACAATAGTTCCGGGCAATCAATACGACCAGCAATGATATCATAAACAAACCACAACGATTGATAGTATAAATTCATTGACGATGACACTTCACTACATACAATATATATATAAGTATTATATATATTTATATTTATAAATGCGGCCGCCGTAGCCAAATGGGTTGGTGCGTGACTACCGTACGCAATTCTCAGAGAGAACTACGGTTCGATCAAAAAGCTCCTCATAAAAAATGACTTTCCATTGGGGGAACAACATCAAGATTTACGCCAGAAATAGGATGAGGAGCCCGGCCTAACACCCAAAAAGGTTATAAGCGCCAACTATTGTAACTAACACGGTCAATCTTAAAGAAATAGGGAGCTGGACCATTAGAACTATGGTTACAATCCTTTGCAAGGAGTATCATTTAATAACAACCCCACCGACTACATATCAACAAGCCTCCACTGCATTTAAGATTTCTCTGTAGAATTTCTATCTAGAATCATGCAAGCTGGAGAAAAGATTGCTATCTTCGCTGTAAATAAATGCGGTAAACGAATTTTCAGTGTGGCTTTAGACCTGGAAAATCCATTATCGACCAAATATTCACAATACGCAAAGTCTTAGAAAATACCCATCAAAGGAATATCGACACACACCATATTTTTGTCTATTTTATAAGTGCATTCGGCAGTACGGAAAGAAGTTACCTATATACCGCGATGTCTGAATTTGGTTCCCCCGCTAAGCTAATACGGCTATGCAAGATGACGTTGCTCAATACCCATAGCACCGTCACAATTGGAAAGGACCTCTCCGAGCCGTTTGATAGCAAACGAGGTTTCAGACAGGGTGACTCGCTGTCGAGTAACTTCTTTAATCTGACGCTGGAAAAGATTGTGCGAGCCGCAGAGCATAAAATTGTTTTATAAGAGCATACAATTGTTGGCGTATGCCGATAATATTGACCTTTTCCAAACTGGAAAAATAAGCAAAGCGAATGGGTCTGGTGTTGAACGAGGACAAAACGAAGTACCTCCTGTCTTCAAACAAACTGTCGGCGCACTCGCGTATCGGCACCCACGTCACTGTTGGCAGTTATGGTTTCGAGGTTGTGAAAGACTTCGTTTATTTAGGAACCAGCATTAACTCCAATAACAATGTCAGCCTTGACATCCAATGAAGAATCTCTCTTACCAACAAGTGCTACTTTAGACTAAGTAGGCAGTTGAGTAGTAAAGTCCTCTCTTGACGAACAAAACTAACACTCTACAAGGTTCTCATCATGCGCGTTCTAACGTTTGAGAGAAAGATTCTGTGAAAGATTTTTGAACCTTTGCTCGTTGGTGACGCCGAATATCGAAGGCGATGGAACAATGAGCTGTAGATCTAGTGGCTTCATTGGCTGAATCAAGTCGTACGAATGGAAACAAATTCTCCGGCTCTGAAAGTATTCAATGCGGTAGCAGCTGGTGGTAGCAGAGGAAGAGGAAGGCCTCCTTTGCGTTGGAAATATCAGATGGAGAAGGACTTGGCTTCACTTGGTGTTTCCAACTGGCGGTTGTTAGTACGAGAAAGAAACGACTGCGGCGCTTTGTTAAACTCGGCTAAAATCGCGTAAACGGTTATCGTGCCAATCAAGAAGAAGAGGAACGAATTAACTTAATGCGCGCAATCGCTCTACATCGAAGGTAACGAAATCATATATTTTAAATGATTTATGAATTTGTATTGAATGTGCAACTGAGTGGTGTTTTTGTTTCTACGAAAAAAGTTTGCATTCTCACGGTGTAAACTATTATATTTGTCTCCTCTTTGTCAAGCACACACATTTCTTAATATTAACTGATTTTCAGGGCAACCAAACTCCTCTAACAAAAGCTGCCCAAGGGAGAAAATTATATTCCTTTAACTTCGTTGACGGTTGCATTTTTTAGAATTGCAAACAAAAAACACAACATTTGCTCGCCAGACTACACGTATTTTAGAATCGAATACGAAAAACAAAGTGGGCAATTAAAAGGCAACATTTTTGGAAGAACCGAAATCGCCATGACTGGTGTCACAGCTGTGAACTGTTATTTGTTTACAAATGGCGGTTGTAAAATCCGTTATCTTTGATAATTTGCTCATGGTGACCTCTTACATATTGATCTTGCGTACATATGTAAGTATGTATGAGCATATGTACATATGTATGTATGTATTATGTATTATGCACATATTTATCTTCGGTCGTTGCACTATTATGAGCAAGGTTATACATATGTATGTTATAAATCTCTCTGCATGATGTTTGTTAGAAGTTTTTGAAATAAAAATGAATTTTCGGGCTTTTCCCATAAAAAAATTCTCTCTTTGTTTTGCATTTATCTTTCGCTTGTCGATGTACATATGTATGTATTTATTTATTCGAAAATTTCTCGCAAAAAAATTTAGAAAAAGAGGAGAAGGAGAAAAGGAAAGCTTTCCGGTTCTATATTGTGAAGCAGAACAAGTCTAATTGTGAAATTTATTACCATGGCCTTGTTTGCATAAGTTTAAGTTTGAATAAAGATTTTTTCCCTCAAAACTCAAGGGTTAACAAATGCATCTTATTTATTTGTTTTAAAGCACCAGGAATAGGTGTACTCTAACTCAATAGTTGCTAACTTAATACGTATGTATGTATGTATCTAAAATATATTTTTATTTTAATGCGCGTATTACTTATTTATACACATACATATGTACATATGCACATACCTATGTACATATGTACATACGGCGAAACCACGCGTTAAAACTGTTTGCTTATGACAGTGAAATGTACGTTTGCTAGTTAAAAATGTATAGTTGCTTTAAATATTGTTTGTTACTTCAAATGAATAAAAAGCAATTGAAATTATTACATACATATGTACATATGTACATATGTATGCATGCCTAAGTTGCTTGGGCATATACATATATATGTATGTATATGTACATGTATATGTACAAATGTGTATATGTATGTACATGGGATCTCCTACTACTTTATATTATTATTTTTCACGAGGTTATACGGAACACATACAAATTATACATACATATATATGTATGTACTTATATAGACATATATGTATGCAAGTGTATAATATTTACAAACATACGAGGCACTTTCATTTACATTTCATAAATCTCTTGAATATGTCAACAAACGAAATGATGGGAGAGGTATGTATGTAATATTCGTTCATAATCCGTAATTCGTGAGCAAATAAAATCGTATCTAGATAACAAATGTTATACAAAATATTTCAGTAATTTAGAACAACTAAAAACGACCGAATAGTATGCGAGACGTCGACTCACGTTATCAACACTTATTTCAAGAGAAATTAGATCAAAGATTCGTAGTTTTTGTTTAAATAAAACGAGTGTAATATTTGTTTTGCTGCTGATACAAATGTATGTCTATCACACATTCCTATTTGTGCATTTTCTTTCATGCATGCATACATATGTATGTAGATAGAAATGCATCGTGCATACATACTTACAGACATGTATATGTGCATATAATAAGAAATATTTACTTACTTCCGTATTTAATGTATGGTGCAAAACGTTCCTTGAAGACTGTTAACCAATTAAAATCGATTTAAAAAACTAATAATCAAAATCAACATGGATTATTTTCAAATGACCTAAATGAAATTGCAACACGTACAAGAATGTAGTATACATACACTTGTGTTCAAAGTAATAAGAGCGCGCAAATTAGCAAATTTTAACCAACTTTTTGTGCTTTATTATTTGTTTATGATTTTATAAAAGCATAATGCATTCTGCAATAAAAACTATATTACTCAAAACTCCAAACTTTGTACAAAATTCACAAATGTTTATTAAATAAAAAACATATATTAAAATTTGTATCTTCGGAAGCTTTTTATCTGAAAGAAAATGCTTAACATCTCAGTCAAAAATCATTTTCGAAAGTCCCCACGATTTGTGTGTGACTTTAGTAGGCTATAAAAATGCGTACCCAAAATCTTTCTAAAAATTCTAAATAAAGCTGGAATGTTGTCGCGCTTCATTATTTTGTACAGGTGTACATAGTAAGGCCAAAAATAAAATACATACACTCATAGAATACCCATACATACATACATATGTATGTATGTATTTTCGGTTGTCACTGGCTAAATGTTTATTAAAAGTAAACGTGAAGGAAAAAAAATGAGAAGAGTTTAAATGTATAATGCAAATCTTTACACAATTTTCAACACCTTCACAGACATTTCTTTGACCTCCAAATGCAACCAATGCGTCTACATGCATGTAAGGGTCTCTTCGGATATGCATCACGCTTTCAGTGAGCGCACAACTGACAACTCTGCAGATTTGACATATGATACAACTGATATGTATAAATATTTGCTTATATTTTGGCTGCATTTTAGTCCGCGTGCTTTGCTGAAATAGGTAAAATGGAAGTGTTATTGAATTAAATAGTTGAGACAAGAAGTCATAATTTTTTGTTGGATGTAAGAACAAAAACATTAAAAGAGTAATCACTTTATTTTTAAAAACATCCCTATAAAAAGAAAAATTTCGAATCATTGTTTGTGGAATACACGATGTACATATTTCATTCTGAAGCTGATTCACTTTTAACGTAAGTTTTGGCGTAACTTTTTATGTACTTTAGTGTTATGCGTAGTTTTTAACGAAATGTTTTTCAATTGAAGACATTAAAAAGCGCTTTGTAACCATTATCATACTCTTTTAAAGATTTAAAAACCTTCTTTGTGCCGAACTTCAATCTATTTTTATATCTTTGTTTATCTTTACAACTTTACTCCACAATGCTATTTTTTTCTGCCGTCTATCGGTGAGCTCTTCCTCCATACTGAATTTACTGATGAGAACCTTCACGTAGTTTGCAGAAACATAGTTTCCACTAAAAACATTAAAATATAAAATAAAATTGTATAAAATTCGGACATACGAGTATAAGAAATTTGCACTATAAAAATCAAGACAAAACATGTTTTCTACTCGCTGCGCAAATTTTTGGTGCTTCATAAAATCGGAAACAAAAGTATTTCTAATTCTGGTTTACAAGGTAAAGTCCGAAATAAACAAGACTGAGCTGAAATAGAAATGACAGGAGCTTTGTTCTAATAACTTCGAGAGTGTTTCAGGTCATTGAGCGGAATGTCCTTCAGGATGTCGGTACAAACCTTTGGATGGCCTCTACGGACACAAAACATTTTCCTTTCATGGTCAAATGCAATTTCCCGAATAGGTAGAAGTCACAGGGAGCCATATCAGGCGAACACGGTAAGTGATTGATGGTTAAAATACTATTTCTACCAGTAGTCAAGAAATCACTCACATCGATGAGATGGTGCATTATCATGCAATAAGCGCCAGCTTGCTCCTTTCCGGTATTCAGGGTGAATTCGACGAATGCAATGCAACAAACGCTTCAAAACGCCAAGATACAAAAGTACACTGACGGTTTTGGCCCATTGGCACGAATCGCAAAAACAAATGAGCATCGACTTAATTTTTGACTTCTCCAAATGCGATTTATTGGGTGGTGGCTCGTCTGGAGCCTCCCATTCGGCACTTTGACGCTTAGTTTCAGGTTCACGTTGGAAACACCATGTTTCATCATCAGTTAAAATGTCGTAAAGGAAGTTCTCGTCTTTTCTCGCCTCTTTAATGAGGTCTTTCGAATGTTGCAAGAGATATTGGAACCGGCTGTCTCACCATCAGGCCAGAGTGGGCTATAACTGCTCAACTAACGCAAGAATGACTAAAAGAACGAGCTTAGCCATATCTGAATTTCTCCTGTAATACAAACGCTAATTCAAATGAAAGTTTAGATATTGCACTATGTTATGTCATATGGAATGTACGGGCATATTATTTGAAGCTATGTAAATATTATATATTTACCAAAGATTCTTCGGAATACTTAATTCGTTTGTGGTTTTTCGTTCACTATACTCCACCACCTAAATGCAAATTTTTACAGGGCGCAAAAGAATAGAGCTAATACACAAACTAATTTTGTATCTAACTTTAACTTTTTTATTTTCAAATCAACAGGAACTCGATCTTTTTTGTCTGAGTCTGTGTAAACTCGTAATGGTGTTCTCTTCTCGAAAAAAAATGTACTGCATCATTCGCGCTGCGAAAGTATTTCATATTTCATATGAGAAAATAAAAAGAAAAATTAAACCCGCCCGCAAATTATATGCATGCGCACTTAACGTGTATGGGCCAAACTATCGATGATCGACGCCAAACTATATATGTATGTACATGTACATGTATGTATGTACATATTTAAAAAAAAAATGTTAGAGTCCCAGCCCAAGAAGTACCAAAATTAATTTAGGACAACGATGTTTAGCGACAACGTTGGAGTTTGTATCAAACCACGAACTCTTTAAAAAAATATTTATCCGCACCCATCTTCACTGGTTGCCTGTGCATATCGCACGCGCATAGTATGTGTCGGGCATATGTACATGTGAACGCTTCGAATTTTCTGCTTGAATGGCGCTTTTGTGGTTGACTGTTGACTGACGAAAATTAGCTGCCGTACTCGCAAATAAGAGAATTTGAGCAAAACTGTTGAACTTAATCGATATTGTGTTCCGCACATAATATTTATGGCAAAGACTGTGTTTGTTGTTATTGTAACATCATAAATATCCCATAAATGCTTGGGGAATGCCGCTGTAATGACAAAGAATGTTAACTATGTAGGCTAGGCACAGGTGCTATTATAATATATTGTACATATGCATATGTACATACATATGTACATTAATAATATGTGTACTAGTACATGAATAATTCTTTCCTATTCATTTTCCACTTCATTTACAAATCTATCTTTTTGAATTATTCCATATTTCAGTACTTATTCAATAAAATTTAAAAAATTTCGTTAAAAAACAAGTATTCTAAATTCAGTATCAGAATCTTAGTATCACATTAGAAAGAGCAACTCATGTAAAAATATACCAACTGTGTAATTTTACCCATGCATACATGCAGTATCAGAATCTTAGTATCACATTAGAAAGAGCAACTCATGTAAAAATATACCAACTGTGTAATTTTACCCATGCATACAAACTTAGGGGCTTGTTGAAACTGTCGGCCCCTCTATATGTGGAACAACATCAATACGCACGCCACAAATAAGGAGGAGGAGCTCGTCCGATCAACCAGAAAGGGTGTACGCGCCAATTATATATACATACATATTCAAACTTACCTACAGCAAGATAATATACATATGTACATACATGCATATGTAATACTAACACATGCGGCTGCGCGAACTTACCACAGCAAAAGTATTGCTATTCGCTAAAAATGCTCAAGAAATGCAGGGCACATTTATAGGTACAACAAATTGACGAAAATGATGAATCATTAAGCGTCAATAAAATTTTTTCACAATTCACTTAGCTACCTTTTTAGCCCTTTAGTATGCCATTAGATATTATATCATATTCAAGACGATAACTATGTATTAAAGCTTTTAAACTAAAATTCTATATTGACTGAACAATTTTGGTTTAACAATTCACGGCCTCGGTCATTATTATTTATTATACATAGGTTTCTGTGGTTTTTTTGCCAATATGTTAATCTAACGAGAGATAAAAAATATACATAATATAATAATATGTCCAAGACAGAACTTTTTTAAAAGCTACGTGTGCTTTTTGTGCTTCTTAGTGTATGCAGTGCGCACTTGATGCACAGTACACATGGAGGTTCTTACATACCCGGAGCTGCGGGAACTCACCATGACACAAGCTCACCAAATATTGGCAAAAAACAAAAAAAAAAAATACTGGCAGAAATTCTGAATAATAAGAAATATTTTCATTTTAACTATTTTTGCGTCGTCGTCAGTGATTTCTTCAATTTTAGATTTAGAATTTTTGTCGAGAAAAATTTGGAATATGGACGGCTCCTGCACATGAGGTGAGATGTTTGATGAATGGAAGTACTTTGTTCCTAGAAATATAAGCTCGAACTTGTGAATGAATTTATTTTTGTTGCGCCATAAAATATTTAAACTGAATTGACGATGTTGAACTTTACTTATTGGTCTCTCAGCTGCAGTATAAAAAGAGACAAGCAAGAGCGCGTAGAAGTCAAAATAAAAATTTCCATCACTCAAAATCATTTTATTCAATAGAAAAGTTATTTAAAACAAAATTGGATGATTAATTTTGCGCCATTTTCTATACGAATATGTACTTCCATGTAATGAATTTGACTTTCATCCTGTAAAATAAATATATACTGCCCCTTAGGTTCGTTTAAATTTATATATTAAAATAGCTTTAGTGTCTAAGAATTCTAGCATAAACTTTTGTATTCTTGGCGACTACAATTTAGGTAACCTAGAATGGTCCTCGTAAGCCAATAGTAACTCATTTTCTTCAAACAAATATTAGTGGCTTTGCCGAATCATATTTATTTGAAAATTTCTCAGGTTTGGAACTGTGCAGATAAATAATCTAACAATTTCCTCTTTGCGATTCTGTATCTGGTCTTTATTACAATAATAAAAATATTAATTTATTAAGTCAGCGCCGTGATCCTTTATCTATGCTCAATTTGCATCGAATTCCACTAAATTTAGAATTTGAGTTTGTTAATATTGTATACATAAAACCTATCTGCAGTTAACAAAAATACTAGTTTTTGCAATTTTTATTTTGAAATTTTTAAAAATAAGATTCAAACAATTTGTATGAAATCATTTTATACCATTTCATTTCATTTTATAGAATTCCTTGGTTCATTAAAGAGTCTAAAGAATTTAAAAAAGAAAGAAAGATCGGGTTTCCGCCACCGCAATGAATATAAGTTTTTGAGTAGAGACCTGCATCGTCAATACCAGGAAGTTCCTCATCTTCTTGCTGATTTCTTCACTTCTAACTTCGTTCCACCGTCTGAAACCCTTCAAGATTTTATCCCTTCTGCCAATTCTCCGATTAATTTTTGATCGCTTTCTTTATAGTTGATGATGTATTGGATGGTATTCTGCATATTAGGTCGACTACGCAAACCTTTCAAAAATTGTTCCGCCTTTGTTTATCCACTCTTAATACTTTTTGACGGATCATTGGAAATGGGCGTGTTTATTGATGCTTTGAAAGTTACCTTTATGACCATTTTCAAAAAATGTACATAATAAGAATGACATGCGAACTACAGGCCTATTCGTAAATTTTCAACTGTTTCTAAACTATTTGAATACTCAACAACCCGCATGGCTTCATGACTGGTAGGGTCAAGTCACTAATCTTTCTGAGTTTTATATGTCAGCCTTTAATGATCATCATTGGTACTACCTATACCGACTTTCCTAAGGCATTTGACAAAGTTAGTCCCACACAGTTGGAGGCCCAACTAAGCTAACTTTGATAAAATCGTATATCTCCCGTCGTAAATGTGTAGCCGTTGTCGATGATATCTCCTCATATTACCGTCTGGTGTTCCCTAGGATAGTATTTTGCGCACCTTGCTCTTTGTTATATTTATTCATGGAATGTGAATACTTTCAATATTGACATTATCTTTTATATACGGACGACTTAAAAATCTATTTTACCATTCGTAGTCCGTCCAATTCGATTCCAAGCTCATATTAATGAAGTTACTGTGTGGTGTCGAAAATATTGTCTACCACTTAATATACATATGTAAGAAAATGTTTCCATGTATTTTTCTCAAAATTTCATTCCCTTTTCCTCACTTTCTACGCTCTTTGATTTATTTTCATCTAAGTCTAAATTTAAAATTTTACTTTAGAATTTTACATTTAATTTAAATCAGATACATACATACATTCAATCTGCTAAAATACTTCTACTTATAAATTATGGAAAACTAATTTTAGTGCATTAATTCTCGTAGTTTAGGTACAGAAATAGTCTGTAAGTGAAGTTTTGTTACATAAAACTTAAATAATACGTCGTGGTAATAGCTGTTAACTCGTTTTAGTAAAATTTTACAGTAGAGCGAGAAAACAGCATTAAGTAAAAACTGCAACCTACCTTCAGAATTTGAAAATTTTATTTTGTACCCCTCGTATAATCTATTCATTGATCTTATAAAAATTCATTTCTTTCGCTTAAGTATTAAATTATAAAAAAAAAGAAGTTAGAAGTTAGTTCACAGACTTTTCTTTTGAGGTACCCCATACAATAAGGTCCATAGAGATAATATCGGACGGTCTGGATGGCTAGGATATGTCACCAAAACGGCTTATCAGTATATTATGGAAGAAGTCACGCAATATTGCCATGGTATCGCTGGTCTTGCGTGGCGTTCCGCCAAGTGACTGAAACCATGTGTGTGTACTGAAGGAAGGATGCTCTCTCATTATAAACAGAAAATATTCGTTCCACTTGCGAAGATAAAATATACCGTCCACAGAAATCGCTTGCCCTCGATGATTTTTAAGAAACATAATTGGACTATGTTGCTTCATAATGCATTCCAAACCGTCAATTTGGGACTAATGTTTTAGTAGTGGGTTCTGTCCTTTAGGTGACTAATAACGGCTATTTTGATACATACATCCAATTTCAGCAAATCAGCTGATTTTTTCAAATTCATACCGTTATTTTAGTTTTCGTGATTTCGAGAACTGGATGACGCCAGCGCTACAGATAAATAAACGAAATGAAGAGCAGATATTTGTTTGTAAATATTCAGTGGGTGGCTTGGTAATAATGTGATGTAAAGAGTTTTGATTTTTAAATTAACTAATGAATAAAAACAAAATGCCACGTGTTGAACTGTGATAGGACGAATTATAACAATACCCCCGAATGCAAATTCTAGCGTTTTTTTTGTATTTTTAAATATAATATTTTAAATGTATTTTTGTTTATAATTTCTTGTCTTTCGCAATTTCCATTGCTTACGGTTCCTCTTCACAAACAACTAATTTCTCTTTCTTTTGTTTGTTTATCAGAAGTCGGAACTCACAAAAATATTAATTTTCCCAAATCAGTTTTATTATGTTATGTAATACACAAAATAGATTTATTTTTTTCTCAGTTTGACAAATTTCTTTTTATTTATTCTTTATTGTAAAAGTATAATTTTATGTGAATTCATGCATTTCTTTTTACAAATGTATGCTAATTTGACAGCTTTGCCAACCCGGCTTATATATTGTGACCTGGAAGTGCAAACCGAAATATTTTTGTAGGTGCGCAGTCTTTATATTTGTATTCTTATGCTTTATCATTTGTCGAGACTATAGCGAATCAAAACCGTAAAGCACTGGTTTTTCCCTCCGAATGAAAAGATGGTATGTGCGATATATGTATGTATGTATGTACTTTATGATTCAAAATGCTTTTGGTGACATGCAATGCATTTTCCGTCATTCTGTCATTAAAAGACATTTCTATTATTTTCATAATGATATGAATACAGTTAATGAAAAAAAGGAAATGACTTTTCAATGAAAAAAGCTTTACTTTTTTGCAAAGACATAAAGGTCGTCTGAAGTAGAACATTTGGACGTTAGAAAAGTAAATAAGAGAGCTGTCAAACTAATTTACTTATAGAATTTTCTTCTCTTGTTATAATGTTGTATTTATAATTTTGGTGTTCTTTGGTCAGCATTTTCATAGGGCTGCGTGTTCTTTTCTCAAATTGTTGCCAGAAAAGATTCCCCTAAAAATCCATCTGGTGTTCGGAGGAGGCATAAAACTGTAGTTCACTCCATTTGTGGAACAACAGCAAGGCGTACACCACTATACATATATATACATATTTGTACATATGTACATACATATGTATATTAGATGCAAAGAACATGTGTATAAAGCTTGTATACGTTCTTTGCTAGAAAAAGTTAATGCTTATTGGATTTTTTTAATACAATATGTTCCTTAATGATACATTTAAATATTTTACATTTCATTCCTATTTAAAATCTTTCTAGTTGAATTATTTAATATTTTGTTACTTAAAATCTGAAAATATCATTAAAAAACAAGTATTCTAAATTAAATGGCAAAAATATACCAACTCACTTTGTGCATTTTTATCACCACGTTTATATCATCTCACATTCGTTTCATCCGAGTTCTATATAATTATAGTCAAATCAATTACCGCCAGTGTTCCAAATGTCAATTTCCACTGTATCACTAACGATGTAACTAAGCACTTTTCTAGCCCAAGGTAATGAAAAGCGAGAACAATTTAACTGATTTCGTACTCTTACCGCAGCTATATTTTGTATGTGCGTATGTATTTGTAGTAGCATTTAAACCAACTAGCAGCCTACTACGCTATCTACTTCATCGATCTCCAGTAATGTGCAAGTGGTCCAATTCAATCGTATGCGTACATTCAAATCTCTAGTGCCTTTAATACCCTACCGTCATGTAAATAAACTGTTAAAACGGAGTTGTAGTTAATTTTTTCTAAACAGAATAAATTAATTAAATGAAAAGGGGAAAATTATGAGACTGTGTAATATGATAATATGTAATATGAAAGTATAAACTTAGTTAATTTTGATTAAAAAAAAAACTACAATATGATCTCCCGTTGGTAGTCGATATCTAAACCAACTAAAAACCCTAAACCGTTACCGATCAATTGCAATACCAGACAACTACCTCAGTAATGGCTACAATTTCAGCCTGAAATATGCTACAGTGATTAGGAAAACGAGCCGAAACGCTTACTTTTGACTTCTTACAGTAGACACCAAAGCCAACTTTATTGTAAAGTTGAGCTATCAGTAAAGAACAGTAGGCAGTTTTTCCGACCAGATATATCGTCAAGCCACTCACTGGAATTCTGATACTTACCATAATAACCTATTAAAGTATGGTTCATTCAAACATGAAACAAACAAAATACGTATGTATGTATGCATGCACACCAGGCATTAAATGAAAATATTAAAAAAATTTATATTTCCCTATCCGAAGAAGTGGGAAATTCGATTGGCGATTTTCGATTTTTCAATTGGCGCGGGTCGATTTTGGCGCCCTGTGGCAGCCATTTTGTTTTGGTGACATCTGTCAAACCTTTTGTTTATTATTCAGTTGTTTATGCCAAATCATCATGGCAAGTTAAACGATTGAACAGCACGTTCAAATGATAAAACTTTATTATCAAAATAAGTGTTCATTAACGCGAACGTTGCACGCATTGCGCCCATTTTTCGGTAGGCGTGGTGGCCGTTCCAATTTCTTATGGTCCATATTGAACCATATGGACCTAGACGACATGTGGTTCCAGCAGGACGGCGCTACGTACCACACAGCAAACGCCATTTTATTCCATTTCAACATCTACACGCCCTTATTGAAAAACCCTTTAGAAAAAACAAACGTATGCATGTATGCAACTATTTCTTAAAAATATCCCATTTTAATCGATTATTGATAGCAAAGAAAATTTCAAATAAAGGAATTCGGGCGTTGAGCGCGGAGTAGCTATGCTTGTATTCCGGCGTAAGGAATGATTGTCTCCTGTCGTCCCTTTTATTCGCCATCGTCCTAGACGACGTTATGAACCAACTGATGTTTCACCTGACATCTTGATGACCTGGACTTCACCGATGACATCTGTCTCCTCTCTCACAAGCACACTGACATGCAACCGAAGGCGGACAGACTAGTCACGCTGGCATCCACTGTCAGACTGGAGGCTATGAGAGTCAACCGCAATAAAGCATATATAGTGGTTGATGGGAGCTCAGGTGGAATTTGTCGAAAGCTTCAGCTACCACGGCTGCACTATTACGGCAGACGGTGGAGCAGATAAAGATGCCAACTACCGGCTAAACAAAGCAAGAGCGGCGATCGGCGTACTAAACTACGAATATTCAGCTCAAGTATGAAGTCTGTACTGTTGGACGTAAGTGAAACATGGCTGGTCTCCAACACCATCACATAGAGGCTACAATATTTCGTTAACAAAATGCCTCCGCATCATCTGTAGAATATTCTGGTTGAATATCATCAGCAACAACGGGCTGTGGAGATTAACGAATTAGGAGCCCAAATGGCAAATCAAAGTGGCGATGGATAGGTCACGCGCTTAGAAAACTACCAAATAACATCACGAGAATGGCAGTGGACTGGAACCCTCAAAGGAGTAGAGGTCACAGTCGGCCAAAGATCACTTGGCGTAGGTCAATGCTGCGCGAACTAGCAGATGCCGACATCACATGGGACGGCGCAAAAACAACAGCCCAGAACCGTGTATGAAAAACAATATATTTAAAGGCACAACCTGTACAAAAGCTGCAAAATATACATCATTACAAAGGAAAAACTTGACCGCTTCATTTAGGTATCAGCATTTCCCAAACTTGCTATAGCTAAAAAAACTTTCCCAAAAGTAAAAAAATAAAGTCGATAAATGAAATAAGCTCAAGCTTATGGAGCAAAACTGGTATGCATTGTCGTTGTACTTATATACATATATACAGGGTTTGATTGAAAAGTAATGAGCCTTCCCGCGCGGAGCGTCTGCCAAGAACCGGCTGGTGGGGGAAAATGATCGTTGGACCTTCCCCTTCCACTAGAAATCGGTTCCAGTTCGCTGGCAACAGCGGTGCAGCCAACAACGCTCCGCGCGTGAAAGCTGTTTTAAAAGTGTGTTAGGATTTTGCAGTGGCGAAAATGCAGCGATCGTTGGAGCAACGTTACTCGATCAAATTTTGCGTAAAGCTAAACAAAACGAGTACCGAAACCATTGGGCTTCTTAAGGAGGCTTACGAGGACCAATCTCCAGTGCCCAGGTAAAACGGTCGCACAAGTCGTTCAAGGAAGGCCGGGGGGCGCATGTCGAAATCCAAGGTCAAAACCATGCCGATCATCTTTTTCGACTCTCGAGGCATCGTCCACAAAGAGTTTGTACCTCCAGGAAGCAATTTAAACGCGGCATTATACAAATAAGTGCTACTTCGGCTGAAAAACCGCATCACCCGTGTTCGGCCCGACCTCGTCAACAATTGGACCCTTCATCATGACAATGCGCCGGCGCACACCGCCTTCCTCTGCATTGACCAAGATGGGGGTTCCGGTGCTTCCCCACCCTCCTTACAGCCCAGACACAAAGTGATTCATGCATATATTGCTCGTCGCCCCGTATCGACCAAATTACGAGTTGAAGCAACAATAGTGTCACTGCCCAATAGGTTATCTCCCGAAATAAATATCACTATTTCGTGATAGTTACACGAAAAGTTAAAAATTATTATATTAAGTATAACGTTAAAGATCCAAACAGAAGAGGACTGGGCTAATAATCATCGACTTACACAAAGAGAATATAAGAAAAAAGTACGGAAAGCCAAACTTGAATCCTATAGAAATTTCTGCAGTAACGTTGAAGAAATGAGGGAAACAGGGAGACTTTGTAAGGCCCTTCATCTAGACCGCTCAGTAAGGCTGGATTCCATTCAAAAACCTAATGGTTCATACACCATTTCCAAATCGGAAACGTTTAATGCTCTACTCGAAACCCATTTTCCGGGTAGTAGAACTCTCTCTGAAGTAGAGACTGGCATGAACAATAACGGTAACAACGGTGGAACCTCTATGTATAGCTCTATTGCTAGTCGCATAGTGACAAAAGAATCGATAAGGTTTTCCTTCTCTTCCTTTGACAACTTTAAGTCCCCTGAACCCGAAGGAATATATCCAGCAATGCTTAAAAAAGGAGGAGACATGCTGATTGAGGCCCTGAAAAGGATCTTCATAGCCTGTCTTGCATTTGGTTATATACCATCCCAATGGCGACGCGTAAGAGTGGTATTTATTCCGAAACTAGGAAAAGACGACTATTCCCTAGCAAAAAATTTTGGACCAATCAATTTGACATCGTTCGTGTTGAAAAGTCTAGAACGAGTGGTGGAGAAAAATATTCGAGTGGTGGTATTGCCGAGAAGTCCAGTTAGTAGAAATCAACACGCTTGCCAGAGTGGAAAATCATGTGAATCAGCCTTACATGATCTTGTTAGCAAGATTGAAGCCGGGCTGGAAGCTGAGGAATACACAATGGGCGTGTTCGTGGGCATTGAGGGGGCTTTTGATAATGCCACTTTCGGCTCGATATGTTCTTCTGCCGAACGACACGGAGTTAATCAAACCATTGTAAAATGGATACATTCCATGCTCTCTGAGAGGCTGTTAACCGCTGGTGAGAACAATGACGAACTAATCACCGTCAGCGCCAAGCAAGGATGTACCCAAGGGGGTGTTCTTTCTCCGCTGCTGTGGTGCTTGGTCGTAGACTCTCTACTAGCGGAGATGCAGGAACTCGCTTTTTATGTCCAAGCATATGCGGACGATGTATGTGCGTTAACATTGGATAAATCTCAAAGGAGGCTTTGTACGAAAGTGCAGAGGATTCTTGACAAAATCGATGACTGGTGCATGAGACAAGGTCTTTCCGTTAATCCGAACAAAACAACCATAGTCTTGTTTACGAGAAAACGGAAATTGGATGGACTCAGTCTTACCACACTGAAAGGTGTGACACTTGGTCTTTCCGATGAAGTTAAATATCTAGTAGTAGTCTTCGATAAGAAGCTGACCTGGGAGACACATGTTTCACTGAAGGTAAATCGCGCATTGAGGATTTTTCAGTAATACGGCAGAGCCTTTGGTAAAACCTTGGGTCTTAAACTTGCTGTGGTCCATAAGATATACACAGCACTTATCAGTCCAATTATATATAGGTATATATATGTACACCCCTTTTTGGGTGTTTGGCCGAGCTCCTTCCGTACTTGTGGTGTGCGCCTTGATGTTGTTCCACAAATGGAGGGACCTACAGTTTCAAGCCGACTCCGAACGGCAGATATTTTTTATGAGGAGCTTTTTCATGGCAGAAATGCACTCGGAGGTTTGCCATTGCCTACCGAGGGGCGACCGCTTTTAGAAAAATGTTTTTCTTAATTTTGGTGTTTTCACCGAGATTCGAACCTACGTTCGCCTACGGCGGCCACCAATCAGACCAATTATCACTTACGCTTCTGTGGTCTGGTGGCGACGGAGCATGTTTAAGTCCACAATCCGGGAACTATACAGGCTGCAAAGAAGTGTATGTTTATGCATCACGGGTGCCATGAGTACAACCTCTGGTGAGGCCCTAAATGCTATACTTGATTTGCTCCCCCTGGATCTGAAGATACAACAGGAAGCAATAAAGGCAATGTGTAGACCACCAAATCTTCTGGTGCTCCTTGGCTCGACCTTTTCAAATTTCAAATATAACGTGTTATAAACGTATTCAATTACAATCCGAGTTTTTTGAGGAAGAATAAAATCGGGTTGCGAGACGATTCTAATCCTTGAAGCTAGCGGAAACTTTGTAATTATACAATAGTAAAACTTATTGGTTATGTATTTACAAAAGAAATTATATAATTTCAGGTATATGCAATATTCCAGGCTAAAAAAGAAGCTTTTAAATATTTTTTGGATGCTCTAGCCATTTCACAACCACACTCAAGACGAAAATTTCGCCACTTAGTGATCCTTAGAGATTTCTTGGAGTGCGGATATCAAAATAGTCTTGGTAAAGATTTTAAAGTTGGTCTTTTACAATCATTTCATCCTTTCTGAAATTTAAGCCAGTCCTATGCCCAGGACATTTCACGGTACCAAGCACTAATTCAGAGAATTTGTTGTCATGTAAAATCAAGTCTCAATAGCAAAAAGTAGACCGCTTTAGTTCTTGCCGACATTGAAAAGGATTTTGACTCCGTTCGGCTCAATGGGCTAGTAATTAAACTCATAAATTTAAAATTTTCTATACAACTTATAAAGATTGTCCAAAGATTAAAAAAAATCGTTATTTCTGCGTCTATATGATATAAATAATGAATTTCCAGACCTAACAGAAGTTCCAGCTGGTGTCCCTCAAGGAACAGTTGGCATATTCATTGGTCTGACGTCCCTAAGTTCGACAACTGTCGAATGATATCGATATTTTTTATTCGCACAAGATCAAGATATAGTGAGTAAGTGCAAAGTCGAAAATTATTTTAACACATGGAAAATATTAAGTTTTATTAGCTGATAAAACGAAGTCCAGTCAATAGGCATGTTATGTGTTAAGTGATCAAACACCGTTAAATACTCGGTTAACTTAAAAATTACGCTTAACTTAAAAAAAATTCTGCTAGGTGACAGAAACTGTTAGAAAAAACTGTGTTTGAAATGAAAACAAAGTTGAAATGTTCTCTTCACGAATCATAGAACTTACCTATAAGTTTGACTTTAAATATTATTAATAATATTATTAATAATAAAATTGATATAATTAATATTAGATCTCTTTCAACATGCTTAAGCCACCAAAAATCATAATGCCTGTATTGTAGATGTACATTAATTTTGTTTTTCTCTTGAAGGTGTTATAGTAATTTATGTATAATGCTTCTGATCGCATTACCAAATCTTAAGTGTAAAGTACATTTCAGAATTAAGGTAGCATAATACATCATATTCTCGAGTTACCGTGCAGACAGAGAGTCGGTCAGTCAGTCCAAAATAAATTTTGCAGGGGTATATGAGGTTTGTTCCGAATCGAATTTTGGACTTCTCTCCTTGTTTTTTCTATATATTTTTTCTAAATACTTGCTAATAGTGCTCTTGTAGTAATTGAGAATTCTTTCTTGTTTAATTCCAGGAAAAACTCGTACGAAGGACAAATATAGAGTGGTATATACCGATTTTCAGCGATTAGAGCTCGAAAAGGAATACTGCACTTCTCGCTACATAACTATACGACGCAAAACCGAGTTGGCGCAAATTCTTTCATTGTCTGAGAGACAAGTGAAGATTTGGTTCCAAAATCGAAGAGCCAAAGAAAGAAAGCAAAATAAAAAAAATTCTGACACAACATCTTTGGCAAGCACGGTTCCCCACTGCGAACACCCAAATTCAATCGGTACAAAGCCTAAGATAGAGCCTGGTCTTCATCTTCAGCATACGTTGCATTCAATGACGACTATAAGTATGCCAACAATGGGATTGCATCACATGAGTCATCACCACCCATTTGCAATGGCGGCCCCTCCATCACATCAGCTACATACACAACGTGCTCAGATGTCTACAGCTGTAGCGAGCGTTAGTTCAATGGCACTGTGACAATATTATAATTACCTTTTACAATAGCAATTTTATTATAACCACAAATTATATATTAACAATTAACTGTAAAGGAGGTACTGATTTATACCCCCAGGACACTTATTTATATAAATATAATTGATAATATTTCACTTAAAAATTCTTATTCAGCTGATAAATGGTCCTAGTAACTAAACCGAAAAATTTAAAAAGCAGGTAGGAAATATTCTGACTGATTCGGCGAGTGTGAAAAGCCTGCGTGAACAAACCGCCATCGAATGTAGAGATCTAAAAGAAACGGCTACCAAAGATGACGTCATACAAGCAGTGAAAGAACAATTCCCAGAAATTCATGGATTAACAGATAGCACAGTTAACTCAATGCGGGTACTTCGAGATAACACGCAAGTAGCGACTCTAGTACTGCCCACCAAGCATGCGAGGAAATTGCTACAAGTAGGCAAACTACGGGAAAAGGCACCGCTAACTCGATGTTATCGGTGTCTGGAATTCGGTCATGTTGTGAAATCATGCCAAAACACAGATAGAGGTAAAATGTGCTTAAGATTAGGAACTGAAGGACATTTCGCGAAAATATGCACTGCAAATCCAAGCTGCTCTGTGTGTAAAATCAAGGGGTTTAGCGAAACAGAGCACACATTTTGGATATAATTATAAGAAAGCGATTAACAATAAAACCAGGAATGATTAAGTGTCTGCAATTAAACCTTAATCACTGTGTAGCTATTCAAGATCTCCCCAACCAAACGCTAAATGAGGATATGAGGATTGATATCGCCCTTTTGAGCGAACCGTACCACTTCAAATCAGATAGCAATCGGCGGGCATCTGATGCAAATGGCAACGCAGCCATAATGAACTGCAGCAACTACTCCTTTGAGATTCAGCCCCAGAAATATAACGGATTCGTAATCGCCAAAATAAAGGGCATTTTTTTTGTAGCTGCTATATTTCCCCAAACTGCAGCATGAATGACTTTGAGCAAACGGTTGATGCATTGACCGGAGCCATCAGAGGGAAAGCACCGATAGTAGTTGCAGGCGATTTTAATGCATGGGCTACTGAATGGGCTGCCCGGTAACAACACAAATGGGAACAGCACTACTGGATACCTTTGGTAGTCTAGACCTAGTGCTACTAAATCGGGGCAATAAGAGTACCTTCGACAATGGCAGAGGTAGATCTACCATAGACCTGACCTTTGCTAGTCCAACAATAGCTAGCACGATGGGATGTGTCTGAGAACTATGCACATAGTGAGCATAAGATGATCCTGTCCTACACAACGCTTTCAAATGCGAAAACACGTCGAAAGAGTACAAAAACGAAGTTGGAAAACCAGCAACTTAGACGAAGAAATGCTCTTGTACTTTCTTGAGAAAATAGAGGAAGCTTGAGGCACAGCAAACCAGCAAGCCAACTGTATAATATGCCAACTATCAGTTGCGTGCGATGCTGCAATGCTTCGCAAACGCCAAGGAAACGGGAGAGCACCCAATTATTGGTGGAACGACGACATCGCGCATTTGAGAATCGAATGCCACAAACTGCGGAGAAGATATCAGCGCAAAATAAATAGGTCAGAGGGGGAACAGCTGTGGGCAGAATACAAAGCCAAACGCCTAGCACTGACAAAAAAGCAAGGCGGAGGCATTTGATAACCTCCTAAGTGAGGTAGATGCGAATCCATGGGGTAACGCTTATAAAATTGTTACAAAAAAAGTCCAGAATGGGAGTACTAGCATGCTGCTACCACAAGCTAAAATGCTACACATAGTAACAAACCTCTTTCCGGATCAAGATGTACTCTCTATCAGAAGGAATTTCACTGATAACGAGGACGAAATGCCCGAAGTAGACCTCAACGAACCAGAACTGGCCTGCAAAAGAATTAAATTGCAAAAAGCGCCGGGCATTGATGGAATCCCTAACGCCGTGCTGAAAAAAGCACTGCAAGGGAGACCAGAAGTTTTTCGAAACATGTACACAACATGCATTAAAAGCGGAGTCTTTCCTATGAAATGGAAACAACAGTGACTAGTCTTACTGCCGAAGCCTGGAAAACCTCCAGAAGATCCTTCATCATACAGGCCGCTCTGTATGCTGGAAACCACTGGCAAAGTGCTAGAAGCAATAATCTGTAACCAACCAGAGCAGTACTCAGAAGGACATACAAGTCTGTCAGCTTGCCAATACGGTTTCAGAAAGCACCGCAGTGCAGTAGATGGAAAATATTGCGCAGTCGTGACTCTGGACGTCAAAGACACGTTCAATACGGCCAAATAGGACCAACTACTGATGGCACTTCGGAGTATGAATGTGCCGAATTATCTGATAAAGCTAATTGCTTCATACTTTGATAACAGAACCCTCTGGGATGATACAGACGTAGGCCCCAAAAGCTATAAGGTAACTGGAGGAGCTCCTCAAGACTCTGTACTAGGCCCGGCACTGTGGAATATCATGTTGGAGTGCTACGCGTTGAACAGCACGAACAAGGCAGCATTGTTGAGTACGCAGATGACCTAGCTGTGGTAGTTCTGTAGAAAACGCTAAAAGAGGTTTCACGAAGGGTAGAGGACGCCATCAATAAAATTAAGCAATGGCTACAATCGTCTGGGCTAAGACTAGCAGACCATAAGACCGATTCTCATAAGTTCTAGGCGAAAAGTTGAAAACATTCAAATAAAAGTTGGTGGTCACAATATAACATCAACAGATACCATAAAATATTTGGGGGTAATGATTGACAGAAGGCTCAATTTTAAAAAGCATCTGGAATACGCATGCTTCACAGCTGCAAAATCCTGCGCAGCTTTATAGCGACTGATGGTCAATGTGGGTGGACCAAGGCAACAAATGAGAGCATTGTTAGCAAGCGTCTGCAGCTCGATCCTGCTTTACGGTGTGGAAGTGTGGGGCGACGTAGTGAAATGAGACAGGCTAAATTTTGTGTACAGACTATGCAATCTCAGAATCATTAGAGGCTATAGGACCATATCTGACGAAGCAGCAGGGGTAATAGCAGGCAGAATCCCCCTCGATATAAAGGTAAAATGCATGAAACTAAAATACCAGCATGCAAAAAACGCGTGGTTATCTGGTGACAAAGCCTCACTGAGGATCGATGATACCGCTCTGCAAAACTGGCAGTCCAAATGGAATGATAGTGGGAAGGGAAGAACCACTTCACTAGGATCCCCGAGATACAGAAATGGATTCGGAAAACATATGGAAACGTTACCTTCATCCTGACACAGTTTTTAACTGGGCATGGCTGTTTCAGGCAGTATTTGTACAAATACGAACACACAGACTCCCCGTTCTGCCTATACTGCCAAGAAAAACATGAAATGCCTGAGCATGCCCTGTTAGAGTGCTCTAGATTTGATGGGGAACGAAGCATGTGACGCTCAAATATCGGCGAGAGCATGACAGCTACTAGCCTAGTACAATATATACTAGAATCTGAAGAAACGTGGAACTATGGTTGTAACGTAGCCTCAACAATTATGTGAAGGCTGAGACATGATGATAATCAACGCAGGCAAATGAGTGAATAAACACATCCTGCCCCTCGAAGGAATATCTTAACTGGTAATACCTAGGGAAAAAGCAGAACAGCGAGGCGATGAGGTGGTTTAGTCCGCAGGCACTACGAAACTCAGTTCAAAAGGGCCGGGGAATATTGCATGTGAATCGGCCATACGCATAAGTCGGCTCATGCGTATCTGTAGAAGATTCCACCTCCAAGGTTCGCATACCAAAAAAAAAAACAAAAACGGTGTCTTCCGCATAAAAATGCAAACAAACTGCATTTGGAGGCTTTGTCTTAATTTGTACTTTCACAATTTAACACACGCCACTTCGTTTTCATTAGTTTAAATCTCACAAGCCACAATATTACCAAGCTATTCACTGAATTTTTACCAGCATGTAACTTCTCCTCCTTTTGTTTTATTCCTTTGTTTTGTATTGAGATGGGAGCTGACATCAGACTTGTCAAAATCGCGAAAAATAAAGTAACTGTTTTGGCAAGGCACCACCATCAGTGCTCATAAAAGAATTTAGAATCGTATATGTTAGTACAGTACAGACATTAAAAATCATTTTTCCCCATGAAAATATAATGGAGCAAACAGTGACCGACGTATTGCTGGAAACATTCACCGACGCACATTGTCCCTTACCGCAGCCCTTAACGAGCACAAAACTGAGCAAAACTCATCCCGCAGAGAACAACTGCGTTCTTTTAGTTACATATTTACACAATACATCGGTTTGTGTGTGCATGTGTTTGGTTGTAACTACACAATGTTGCCATTGATATTTTTGCTTACACACTTTTTCACACATCCGCGCTATCAGTAACAATTTTTCACTGTTTAATAAACCAAAGCCAAAAACCAACAAACGCAAATAGTTCATTTATCTATAATTAACATTATTCAACAGTGTTTTTAAGTTATTTTAATAAAAATTATAATTTTTCTAAGTTTATTTTGTAAATGATTTCGAAATGTATTGATTGGCAACACTGTGTGGTGAGAAAGCAATTAGCTGACAGGGTTCTACGGGAATTTTAAAAAAATCGTGAAATAAAATCTACGATACGGAAGGAAGGAATTTTTCATTTACATGGAGTTCTCATTAGTTTGATCGTAACAGCTGACAAGGGACTGCGTTTACGTCGGTCACTGTTTTTAGCATCAACATTTCGATTTTATATCATCCGCAAATTATTTCTTTTTATGTCATCAGATCAAAACTAAAATGCAAGGTCAGTATGTTTCGACACATGAAAAGCGGGTTAAATCATTTAAATATTGAGCATCTAATAGGCGTAAACCTGGTAAACTTACAAATTTGTAAAATGAGAAGTGATTAACACATATTGCGGGACACAAACACACCACAAATCATAACAATCGCTTGAAATTTCAACGATCGATGAGTGTGGCGTAATTTGCAATAGATAGAAATTTGACAAAAATTAATGTTTGTTCATGTTTACTCTCCATAAAATGTTGGAGGGTTCAGGAATTATAAACAACATAATAAAATTATTCAACCATGCCTGCAACTTGTACTAAATTATTTGTCAGGTATATGTACCTGCAGAACCGCGTCTAACGCACGAACGGTTCCCAAGTAGCAGCGGAGCTACAGAAGTGGGAATAATTTGTCAGTAGTGTTCCGGCCGACTCCAATATTGAAACCTAACAGAAGTCCGAACAGAGCTTGTGTAGCTGAAGCCGAAGTTCGGTCGTCTATCTGTGAAAAAATCTAGATTGTGTTAATGACATACAAAAAAAAAAATCAAAGCAGCGTTCACTTATGTTACTGTGTTGCCGTCCGAGCAATCATTGATTAGACGAGTGTGTGAATACTTAAATAAGCGGGCAGAATTCTGCAGCCTAGTTCCCTGGCAGCCGAAGTAACTCTCCAAATTTTGCTTCAGATGGCCAAACCGGGTAATCTATCCTTGTTATAATAGACGTGGGGGCACGGTGAAGATCGTAAAGACTTATTCTTTCTACATTCTTCCGACTTCTTACCCCAATTTAACAGTTTGTTTGTTGACTAATATTCAAAGCGTAAAAATCAAAAAGGAATTTTAAATTGTAGAAAATTTAAGTAAGTATATACATACATATGTATGCCTGCAGTATTTACGTATGTGTAGAAAACACAAGTTAATAAACAATTTTCATACAATTTTAGAACAGGATACATGTGCCGTCGAGGTAGCCTACATGATAGGCTCGGGAAAGAGTTGCAGCGTTTCTAGCCCCAAATGGAACAGTGGAATGGAAGTGGAATTGTTTACAAATTTAATGTTGTTGGTCACAAATAACAAACTAACACAAATTCTGGCAAATATTATGATAGGCTCAATAACCAAACGAAAATTACTCCGATGTGGCGAAGCGTTCAACTGCCACATAGTAGAAAACTCAAAAGGATGTCACAATGAAAGCATTGCCGCATACGACATAGATGACTAGATGTGAAACTCTTTTTCTCGTGAGAGCGCTGAAAAATGTGCATTTTTTATAACATTTTCCAATATTGCCACACCGGTAGAAACATGAATTGGGTATTTTTGAACCAAAGGTCTGGAATTTTTAGTTTCCACACCATCATTGAGGTTAGTATTTAGTGTGCGGTTGCCCTATAACCTTATATCACTCGTAAACAGCTACATATACTAAAAATAAGCACAATCCGTATGAAATATGTACATAAGTAAGCAAAAATTTAAAAATTTATATGTAAATGAAATTATTTAAAACTGAAATACAAAAGTAATTTAATAATAATAAAGTAATGAACGCGAAAAATATAAGTTATAATTAAAAACATGACTTATTGCGATTTTTTAATATAACACAGAAATTGGATAACAAAAAAAATTCTCAAACAACGAATAGAATAAGTTAAAGCAGATTACCTTTAATTTTTTGTAAAATATCTCGAACACAAATTCGGTTCCCTCACTTACGCTTTTCAACCATAGAATATTTACGTATATACAATACAAATTTACATAAACCAGCACACAGTTTTCAATAAAATTACATTATGTACATAAGACTAATTAAAAGTAGAAGTCGAAAGGGATATAACGAGCTTTGGATTCTACAAACTCCCTTCAATTATTACATTTCAATTGAATTAATTTAAAGACAAATAATTATAAACATTTCAACGCGTCATTTCTCCACTATGAAAAAAGGAACTGTTTTCGTCAATTATTTTTGGCGCGTTTCTTCTGGTAGCCAGCCATTTCGCCTATCAGCTGTTCAAAATCCCATAATGTGTGAGTGCTACCAAGTTTTGAAACGTCCTCATGGGCGCGCTCTCTCTCAAAATGAATAAGTTTCACATCTAGTTATCTATGGCATACGAGCATTTCTGTTACTTTGTTGTGTGTTGCGAATTTTGTTGTTGGGTCGGACTTGCCATACCTCAAAAGAAAAGAGTTGGCCAACTTATGTTCTGTAATACGAGCGTCTGGAATGTGACATTCTCTATAAAAATAGATATATATAATTGACGCTTACGGCTTTTTTGGGTATTTGGCCCAGTTTCTCCTCCTGCTTCTGATGTTTGAAGGGACCACGCTTTTGCGGCGACTGTGATTTTTTATGAGGAGTTTTTTCATGGCAGCAATACACTCCGAGGTTTGTCTTCGAATGCCGAGAAGCGACCGCTATTAGAAAAAAATATTTGTATCATTATGGTGTTTCATGCACGGAGATTCGGTCCTAAAGACTTCCGCATGATAGTCACGCACAAACCCATTTGGCTACGGCGACCTGAACAAATACAGACAAATCAATCGGCTTTGAGTCAAAATCGGTGCCGCAATGGACGCAACGGACTCATTCTGGCGTGCTTTTAAATTTCCAAATTTCAAGGCTAATTCGTTCATATCGTTCAATCGTTCATAAACATGATGAAAAGAATAACGAGATGGCGCCTATCGTGGTCCTGGTAATTTGCTCTCAGCGAATTTGACAACAAGTTACGTGATTTTAGCACCAGTATGGCCAGATTACCATTTTCGTAACTTGATTTAGCTTTTTTTTTTGTTATTTAGTCTCGGAGTTTTAGTTCTTTCTTCATGACATTTTTCTGGCCTATTCTAATTAAAATGTAATGTTTATAATTTTGTAAAATATACATTTTTTAATAATTAGTTAAATAATTCACTCAGTTTTATTTAGCTTTACTTTTTTTTAACATCTGGTAGCATTACCCGCTGCTATTGAAGCTAGAAGGCTGTTTCTGTAATGCAACTTAGTGATTTTTATTGCCTTTGGTGCCATAAATATTGCCGGAATTTGCCCATTTTGCGATGTCATTTCAGCTTCATTTGGGTGAGAAGGAGCGTTGTCGATTAGGAGGAGAGCTTTAATTAGTAGAAACGATGTAACCTTAAAAAACAACCAGTTAACCTTAAAAATCTGAATAAATGACTCATGAAACCATTGCTTAAAAATAGCCGACGCCATCCAGGCGGATTTCGAGCTCTTATAGTCGGTGGGACACTGAAAGTTTGGAGAGTGGATTTTTCGCCTTTCCAATTAGCAAAAGCTTAAGCTTGTGGGATCCAGTGGCGTTTGAACAGCATAAAAACGTGATTCGCTGCTTCTCGGACTTTACCCCTGGGGCTCTCTTTTCCAAACTTATATAACCGATCGTTGCACAACTCCAATTCGGTCATTTTAGCTTTGAGTTTTTCTTTAAACGGATCTACTAGCTGAGGTTGCGAAGACAGTTTTTCGCCTGATATTTTAAGAAGACGAATACGGTACCTCTTCTTGAATCCTTGGAGCCATACATCACTAGCGAAGAAGTTTGCTTCATTTTCTTGAAATTTTGCGTGCAGTATTTTTGCCTTTCCCTTCAACATTAGAGCACTTACTGGCCAGTTTTTATCTCGCATTCGGATAAACCAACGATAAAGAGCTTTCTCCATTTTGGGCAACTCTGAAGAACGCAGTGTTTTTCTATTTCCAGGTCCACAATACGTGATGTTTACGCATTTTAAAATCACTTGCTTTTTCGCTTAAATGTTACAAATTGTTGATTTAGCAACATTATATTTCTGTGCTAAAATCGTCACAGATGAGCTTTTTTTTAAAAAAGCCGAGGATTTTAGCCTTTTGTTTTAATGTTAAGCACACGGGTTTTTAGAACTCATTTTCACCAGAAAACATAAAACGAAACACTCTTTGCAAAACCAAAACCGCGACTGAAATATAATATACAATAATGTTTTACTCCTTACATGCAATTACGAACAAAATGCCTATTTTATAATTAGGGGATTCCCCAATTTCAGATTTACTTGTGATCAATGAGAGCAAATCAGAATGGCGTCGTAGAAGAAGAAAAAATTAATTATGCAAGCAAATAGATGTGGAGCGAAAGAACATATCGCTAAAAGATTCGAGTGTCTACAGTTAGCCGAAGTAAGAAGAAAAGTGAAAGACGGCGTATGAGTGTAAAGTTATAATTTTAATTAGAGATTATATTCGTGCAAATTACAAAAACGCAAATTTAATTTTTGTATCATTTACTTAGTTCACTCTTTGTTGCGGCTAATTTGAGTTCAACTTATTATTACTGAACTTAATTTTCCTTACTTATCCTAACCCCAGCCCATCATGCTCGTCCTAACGTATGGCGCAGAAGCTTGGACGATGACAACATCCGATGAAGCGACGCTTGGAGTGTTTGCGAGAAAGATTCTGCGTAAGATTTTTGGACCTTTGCACGTTGGCAACGGTGATTATCGCAGGCGATGGAACGATGAGCTTTACGACGACATAGACATAGCGCAGCGAACAAAGATCTAGCGGCTACGTTGGCTGGGTCATGTCGTCCGAATGGATACAAACGCTCCGGCTCTGAAAATATTCGATGCGGTACCAGCTGGTGGTAGCAGAGGAAGAGGAAGGCCTCCTTTGAGTTGGAAAGATTAGGTGGAGAAGGACTTGGCTTCACTTGGTGTGTCCAACGAAAAAAAAAACGACTGGCACGCTTTGTTAAACTCGGCCAAAATCGCGTAAGCGGTTATCGGTCCACTTAAGAAGAAGACTTTCCATTTCGCCGTGAGATAACATATTTTACAACGTAAATAGCACAATTTCGATTTTTTTTGGCGTTGGCATTGAGTCTACTTCTCTACAATAAAGAGAGCGTTTTGTAAAAGCTCGCTTAGAGCAGTGAAAGGCTTTCCAGATGTCCGTAATTCAATATCGTCAGCATTCACGATGAAATTACAGCTTACGTTTTGTAAATTTAAGAAGAGTATTTACAGTGAGATTCGAGAGTAGGGGGAGTATACCCCCGCCCTGAGGAGTGCCATTGCTGTTTGCAGGCAATCTCGTGTACAGCTGTCCATGGAGCTACCTTTAAAGTGCTAACACTGCAATTCGCCTATTGTGCAATCCCACTGTAATTCAGTGGGAAAGGTAACATCTAGTCTTTGATATTGGTTGGAAGGACTTAATTGTCCATTTAACTGTTTTATGGCTTGCGATGTTTCCGGAAGTAATCTAGTTCGTCAAGTTGAAAGTGTTTGCGCCAGGGCCCTCTGCGCTCCAGAGAAAGTAGACGTTCATTATGACATCTAGCATTTTGTTATTTAAATAAGTCCAGTCAAATTTTTCGATAATATTTTCCGAAATCGATTCATAACATTTTCAATGTTTTTACAGAGTATTTTCTGGATATTCTTTCTGTCCTCCGGACGGAATTTTTCAAGACTTTGAGGGCATTTTTATAGGTTGCAAAGATTCCATTCATTTTCTTATATTAATCCGAGTTCCACCAAACTTTAAGACTTGATGTTTTAAAGGCAAAATTAAATATTTTAGATCAATTTTAGACGAAAAATCAAATTATCTACAGAAACAGGATTTGTTCCAAAAGAATTTGCTTCATCAGTTGTTAAAGGGAAGCTGCGCGTATCGAGAGAGACATGTTTGTTGAATGATGGTGACAGTGACACTTTGTATTTTATCGCGACAGTCCTCCTTCTATTTCTGTTACATGAAAGAGTGCGAGCTCACAAAGAGAGTTCAAATGAAATGTAGAAATGGTCAGAAAGGGAAGGCTCCCAGGAATTATGCCAATCACTGATACTATCTTAGGCAGCACTCAAGACCAGCGTCGTATCCAGGACTTCCTCTCTGTGAGGGATGACTATAGTAAGCATATTTCATTGCTGCTACAGCTAAATTAATAGTTAGCAGTGTTCTTTAAGCCCCATAATGTTTGGTGGAAATTGAAGCCGACCCGATAACAATGGAGATGCTCCTGCCATTAGCTTCTTCTAATCCGTAAGTCCTATTTGTTACAGGTTCACGATAATTATCACTGACAGCTGCTCCTTTGTTATCTCGTTAAAGGCTTTGGAGGCCTTTGGCTGAGACTGGATGGGTTGGGGTGGGCCAAAGAGACTTTTGTCTCTTAGAGGCCAGTTCCTCTGACGGGCTTAGCTTTGCTGGAGGAGATGGTTTTTTCGCCATATCGAGCACTGGAACTTTTTCGTGACTTTTATTTGACCATCTAGTCATCGAACTCAGAGAAATTATTGTGAGAGATGTTGGATGTTTGGATTTAGCGTAAAGAAAATTCGTAACAATTGGTAATAATTGGCATAACTTAAAGGATCTTCAACAGGTATAGACATGGGAGTGATTATGGCTGCATTAAACCAAATGTCATCGCACGTGGAATCTAAAATGTTCGAAATGTCTGCGCAAATATTATCGCAACATCGGAAATGTTATCGCGGTCTTTGCATACAAAATCACAAATATCACAGATCTCAGCACAGATGTCGCAAATGTCAGCGGAGTTGTCATCAAAGATAGATGCGCAGCTGGAGAAACAGGATACGCGTATATCCAAATCAGAAGCAGAGAATACTCACATAACGTCGGAACTGGAAGCGACTGAGGCTAAAGTAGAGGCAGTGAAGGCTCGCCTCAGTAAACTACAACTAAACTGTCCGAATATTTACACCAGTGCTTGCAGGAATACGCGACAGAGATTGAGTGACATTTGGCAACACAGACTTCGTTGAAAAGATGAAGTGTCAAGCAATCATAAGGGGTATACGATATCCGGACACGAAACGGGCAGCATACTTAAGACCGAAGGAGACGTTTGCTGAAACATTGTCTGTTGCACTGACATAGAAAACAGCTGCTCTCTTGAGCAAGCCAGTGCACAAAGTACATCGGGTTGAAGTTGAAAAACTTACCTCATTGGAAGAAACCATGAGTAAAGTAATAAGAGAGTATATTCCTCAATTCACAGGGCCAAGAAGCTTGAAAATAAAGTGCTAAAAATGCGGAAAAATTTGCACATTGTACGCAGGTGCAGAATACCACGTAGCAAACCTAATAGTGCGCACACTGACCAAAGCATCGTAGTCCCTGACCGCTGCCCGTAGAGAACACAAAATTAAGCAAAACTTATCCCGTAGAGAACAACTGCGCTCTTTAAGTTACATATTTACACAATTGATCGGTTTGTGTGTGTTTGTGTTTGGTTGTTTATAGACAACGTTGCCATTGATATTTTTGCTTACATACTTTTACACACATCAGTTACAATTTTTCATTGTTTAGTAAGCCAAAGCCAAAAGCCAACAAATGCAAATAGTTAATTTATCTATAAATAACATTATTCAACCTTGTTTTTAAGTTATTTTAATAAATTTAAATTTTTCTAAGTTTATTTTGTAAATGATTTCGAAATGTACTGTTTGGAAACACTGTGTGTTAGCTTCATCGTAACAGCTGACACGAAGCTGCGATTACGTCGGTCAGTGTGCGCACTATAAAACGAGCTCGGGCGGAAGGAAGCAAACGACGCTGGAAAAAAACATCTTGAGCATAGTGAGCGAACACAGAGGAATTATTGCGATAGATTGATTTAGATGTTAGCGTAAAGAAAGTCGCAACAGTATTAATATTTCGTTAGGAAATAAAAACACTTATTGTAAAACTTGCCCAAATTTAGTACACGTACCAACCTCATTTAAACACGACATAAATAATATTGAAATCGGGCAAAAATCGTGCTCACCTTTTATATGTCAAGACTTTTTTTGTCCGTCCGTATGATTTTACGAGGTATAATTTTGATTCCAAAAATTAACACGCAGTCGAAGTTAATAAAAAATAAAATGTGCGCGGGTACATAAAATTTGGTTCGAATCGAATTTAGCACTTCCTTACTTATAATAACTGATCTGAAACAAGAGTGGCCACTTAACCTTAAATTAGAAAATTGTTTTTTAACTCTACAAACAAAGAGAGGAAACAGGAAATTACACTCTCAAAAGACGTAACGAAGAAAAACTAAGTGCACGAAAAACTAGCAGAAATTAGCGAGGAAACAGTTTCAGTGCTGTTTGTGTGTTGGGAAATAAAACAATTCAATATACGCTGCGTAAATAAGAGTAATAATTATATCAGCACACGGCATCTCTTTTGCCACTTGTGCCGAAAGGTATTCTATATTCAAAGAAAATAATGTTGATAATTTAGTTTGCTTCAAATTCATTATGTCCATTATGGCAGGAAATCTGAAAACACATAATTTTACCTTTGAGGTACATAGATAAATGTCGAGTCAAACTTTAACGTGTGATTGAAAGTTCTTGCGGTATTCAACAATTTGGCCTTCATTGTAATCAAGTCGTTCAGTCGCCTACATAACGGTTTCACTACCACATGCTTTATTTGATGTTTCCAAATGTACCAGCGATAACCGGCACGCGCATGGTGAAAATATTTTTAAAGCTGTGTTATTAGCAGACCGCTATTCGGCTTTTAGCGCATTTGATAGAATCAGCTGATGGGCTGACGTTACTTGAGGTGTGTTCACAAAAAATTGTGTTGGTGATATACGAAAGAAATCAACCAATGGCACTTCGCGCCGTCTGAACAACGACTGGATAGACGAGTGAAAATGATTGTGGAAATTTCGGCTGGCGATAAGAATGTGTTAGTGATATACGAATATACGCTCATGCTGACTCGTTGCTATTGAATACCTATTGATTGGATGAGTGTGCGAATATATGTGCAGAATTCGGCTGCCGGGTCCCCAAGTAACGTCGCAGCCAAAGTTCCCCTCACAATTTTCTTTTTCACAATAGCTAAATAGAAAACCTGGTAATCTTTATACACACATATATATATATGTATTTATATATAGTTGGCGCGTACACCCTTTTTGGGTGTTTGGCCGAGTTCCCCCTCCTATTTGTGGTATACGTCTTGATGTTGTTCCACAAATGGAGGGACCTACAGTTTCAAGCAGACTCCGAACGGCAGATATTTTATGAGGAGCTTTTTTCATGGCACAAATACACTCGGAGGTTTGCCATTGCCCGCCGAGGGGCGACCGCTATTAGAAAAATGTTTTTCTTAATTTTGGTGTTTCACCGAGATTCGAACCAACGTTCGCTCTGTGAATTCCGAATGGTAATCACGCACCAACCCATTCGGCTACGGCGGCCGCCGTAATGGTAATCTCTGGGTATACAATATTTTTGGTTTTTTCATTAGGTTTATAGATAATATATGTATCCAAATTTTTGTTGTTTTAGCGTTGAATATTTGATATGTGAATAATACGAATTTTCCAAATTCAAATAGTTAGTTATTGTCCTTACGCTTTAATGATTGTCCTTACGCTTTATTGTTCATTACAAAAACAAGAGGCAAGGGGAACTGGGGACGCGTGAATCAGTAAGTCATCTCCCTTGAATTTATCGGTAATGACTTTTGCCTCCACCAAATTCGGTTCATAATTTTTTGATTATCATTTGGTTCCGATGCACAGTTTTTGTGTGGCTGAAATCATCATTCTTGGGAACTACATCGTACGTTCGTGAAGAAAATCAGGATTTTGGTAGTTGGTTATTATATTAGAATACTTTGTTCATGACAGCTTGGATATTTCGATGCATTTTACAAAGGTTCACGGAAATGAGATATCATTTAGTGTGCAATCAATTTCAGGTTAATCGATTCCGATGTCCAAAAGTTGTTTTGAAAATGTTTGGGCGCGTAATTTTCAGCACTAGTAAGGGAAGCTCCTCTAGTTTTCCAGGCCTTCGGTAGCATCTCTAAAAAGAGCCTGTTCCAGGCCTAAACGGCAGCTAATGTAAAGCAGGAGGGTCCCCTCCATTCGGCGTCACTGGAATCCTGAAACGCTTTGGTGGTCAGAGTACTTTTCAATTATTTGAGAAGCGTTATCGGACACTTGAGTTTGCTTGGTGGTACACAGCGACAGCGACAGGAAGCCAACGCTTTTCCTGTGACGGTGGCCTCTTAATCCCCGTTTTCGCCACACCCGATTTCAATTGCTCACAAGAATAGGAAGCTTCCCACGTTAAAAGATCCAAAAATCGTGAAGAACTATCTAACATATATTGATTAGCGACGTCGCTAAACTGGCAGGCTCTTAACAAAACTTAATATTGGTGCTAATGGCGTCAGGACTGGGTCCTAATACGATCAGTGGGATCATCCAAAGGGCGCTAGGCGAGCTTAACTCTTGGGCCGCAGGATGAGGCCTAAGCTTAAACCCGCGTAAAGCAGAACTTGTGCTTTTCACCACCAGATATAAGGTACCAACTTTTACCCTACCAAATATTGACGGACAAACCCTCTCACTTTCACCCAGCCCAAAGTACTTAGGGGTAATTCTAGACTCCAAACTTAGCTGGAAATTAAACGTCGAAAAACGGGTAAAAAAAGCAGAATTTGCTTTATATGCCTGTAAACGTATACTTGGAAGATGGGGTCTTCAACCTAAGCATACATTATGGCTGTATAAGGCGGTTATACGACCTATTTTATCGTATGGTTCGGTAGTTTGATGGAAAGCTCTAGAGTGAGAGAGTATAATACCAAATTACTCGGTGCAATCAGATCATGTCCTAGAGATAGACCAATAGACCTACATATTAAGAATACGGCAACCATGAGTGCATTTAAGTTAAATGAAGTGGGTCGCTGGAAAGAAAATACTTATGGTCATGCCAGTCTATTATTGCGACAAACTCAGTTAACATCGGAGAGGACTGACTACATCGTCCCGACGGTAACATTCAATAGCAATTTTGCCATTCTCTTCCCATCTAAGGAAGAATCGAATAAGGGATTCTCTCTAAACAACTTCGACACTATCTTCGAATCGCTGATTGTAGATGGAAAGACCAGACGAAATGCAAAATTAGTAGAACGTTATGGCCTACCTACAACCTCAAGCAATCGTCGACATTAGTAAGCATGAAACGACGGGACGCCTGGAGACTAACGGCAGTCATAACTGGCTTTTGATCTATCGGAGTTCAAGCAGCCAAAATGGGTATCCCTCACAATATATACTGTCACAGTTGTAAACAACCGGAGAAAAAGGAAACAGTCTTCCGTATCTTCTGTGAATGCGCTCTCCTATGGAAGGACAGAATATTAACCCTGGGTAAACCGCTGTTCGAGAGTCTGGAACAACTGTCTGGCTTAGACGTCAAAAACGGAATAAGGTTGTTAGACCGCACAGACTGGATATAGTCATGCTGTAAATAACCGTTAAACTAGTTGGTAACGAGGATGTGGCAACAAAATGGTGGGGAAGCGCTAATTGGATCCTGGAAGAATCACCACTTTAACCAACCAACCAACTCAAATAGTCTCATGCACTACTGGAGTGCAGTTGAAGTAGAAAAGTCTGAGGAACCTTTTCAAAAAGCGCTGATTCTGCAAAATTCAGAGTCTCTCGGACATCTTGCTTCAATATTGTGGTCCTAAAGGCTACCCAATCGATGCTTAAAGGAATTTCTCTATAGCTCCGTATGTGATGGTTGGTAGACGGAGCTCCTGCGTGCATGGAAGTTGAGTCCGTCATGTCGAATGTTGACTAACGATGCACCTTTGATACTAGGGTCCATCTCTAACATCGGGTAGCTATTCTGGAGGAATGGGTCAATGAGGACGTCGAACTGGCGGGGCTGGAAAATCTTCAGCATTTTAAAACGACGTAGGTCAATTTTATCTTCAACAGAGTAGAGCCGATTTAGTCCTGATCAATAAACTGTGCAGGCAAACCAAAAGAAGAGGGGAGGGATGTAGCATTTGGAGACAGGGCCAGGGCATCTTTCACAGATGATTCGAAATCGGTCGGAAAAGTTGGTGGAGGAGCATTTTGGGAAAATCTCCACATCGAGCACAAATTCAGGCTCATACTCATATTCATTTGAGTTCCTAGTCTCAGGGACAGAACGGGGCCTTCGAGGTTTTCCTTGCGAACTGAAAGTATTGAGGTTTTCCTGAGGAGCTGCGGTCTGCTCTTTGAAAGTTGAGATACTTGACAACCCAGTTAATTGCGGGGCTAGTACACAAATGTGCAAGTTGCAAGATGCTTCTGCAGATCATTTTAATGCACCAGTAGTATGAAGCGGTTAACACAACCGTAAACAGTCACCGTTTGGTCTTCTTCTCCATTACCGTCAAAAATGAATCCCTTTCCTCCTATCCTTTCTTCCCTGCCTTCTTCCCTTTTATTCTCACAATGGCAGGAGTACAACAACGAATGAAATTTTGTGTTTCCGTCCAAGTAGTCCTCGTATGAACATCTATATACCCTAACCTATCTTATTCGTTTTGTATTTTTTAATATATAGAAAGAAAACTCCATTTACCAGATATCAAAACAATTTTTTTCAATAATTTTGTTTAAAAGCGTTATCGCTCAACGTAAATGGTCACTGGCAACCCGAATACTTCTTGAGCCATGCGCAACTAAGTTCCCGCTGTTTGTCAATAGATGCCGCCAGGAGTTTGTCGAATCGATTCTAATATAACCTAAACGTAATAACCCCAGCTTAGACAATGGTAAACAAACTGCTTCAACACATTACTGGTTTTGTTTATGGAGATGCTGTTTTAAGTAAAACAACTTGCCGAGATTGGTTCCATTGCTTCAAAGACGGTGATTTTAATGTGAACAACCGTTGCCGTGAAGGAAGGCCAAAAACCTTCGAAGACGCTGAATTGGAGGCATTGCTCAATGAGGATCCGTGTCAAACGCAAGAAGAGCTTGCTTCAGTATTAGGAGCTGCCCGCCAATCCATTTCCAATCGATTGCATGCTTTGGGAATGATTCAGAAACAGGGGACTTGGGTTCCCGGGCAGTTAAAACCAAGGGATGTTGAACGCCGTTTTGTCGCCTGGGAACAACTGCTCCAGCGGCAAAAAAGGAAGGGGGTTCTTCATCGTATCGTGCCGGGTGATGAAAAATGGATTCATTACAGCAATCCAAAAAAAAAAGAAAGTCTTGGGGGCCGCGCGGTCATGCTTCTAAGTCGTCGCCTCGGCCGAATATTCACGCTGCGAACGTTTTGCTATGTATTTGGTGGGACCAAGTTGGTGTTATTTATTATGAACTGTTAAAACCAATCGAAACCATCACTGGGGATCGGTATCGACTTCAATTGATGCGATTTAGCCGAGCGAGATGCGGCCGCAATACGCGGAGAGGCATGAAAAAGTGATTCTACAGCATGACAACGCTCGGCCTCATGTTACCAAATCCGTTAAAACTTACCTGGAAACACTTAAATGGGAAATCCTACCCCACCCGCCATATTCTCCAGATATTGCGCCGTACGATTATCACATGTTCCGATCAGGGCCGTAGAGAGCAATTGGGAAAATTGCAATGCGGGCCCTTTCTAATTATGTCTAATTCATATAATTCGAATTACTCTTGAGTCGGGCCCCTCTGAGAACTCCGGGCCCGGGGTATATATAATCTTCAAAAATGTATTTTGGGCACTAATATTTATTGTAAGTATAGATTAAATGTATGGCGGCCGCCGTAGCCGAATGGGTTGGTGCGTGATTACCATTCGGAATTCACAGAGAGGTCGTTGGTTCGAATCTCGGTGAAAGCAAAATTTTTAAAAACATTTTTCTAATAGCGGTCGCCCCTCGGCAGGCAATGGCAAACCTCCGAGTGTATTCCTGCCATGAAAAAGCTCCTCATAAAAATATTTGCCGTTCTGAGTCGGCTTGAAAATGTAGGTCCCTCCTTTTGTGGAACAACATCAAAACGCACACCACAAATAGGAGGAGGAGCTCGGCCAAACACCTAACAGAAGTGTACGCGCCAATTATTTATTTATTTTTATAGATTAAATTAATTTTCTAGGCTATTCGGTAAGGAATTTGTCAGTTACAAATTTGGGTTACTGTTACAGTTTTTCAGGGAGTGTCCTAAATTCTTAAAAGAATTTAGTGTAAAGAAACCTACTTTCAAAATTAGCATGGGAATCCACATACTACAATAATGGGGCATACACATGAAGCACCCGATGTACAGAGTGCAGAGATTTGTTTACGAAAAAACTGAGACTGTGGTCCCTATATCCATCGAAGTTTGGAAATAGACGACTCCGAACATATTAGCGTAATTGTCGAAGAATACCACCGGCGACCAATCGTGAGGCTAACAGACGTAGTAACGATACAGCAACAACCCTTCGACATTTACAGTATTATACATGAACAGATTTCCAGCAGACAAGTTATAACGAAGGATTTACCTACCTTTTCAGCACTGACCCCTATTCATCACGAATTACGAGTAATCTACCGATGGATGTGGCTTCACTGATCAAGAAAATCTTATCAGGCTGCAAAAGTGTTAAGTGTCTCCAAGCAGTGCCAGCAATAGTCGGACTGGCAATCAAGGCGCTGAGAATGCTTTACGATAGAATCGACATTATTCATTAAACAATGCAGATACAATTGAGACAAGAGCCAACAGTTGGGGCGATGAATTGGAAACGCTCATAGCATTTTCACTTTCAGTGCAAAATTGTCACGCTACAATTCAGGCGGTTGGCCTGCCCGATTATTTAAACTGTGCTGCTTAATTGAACGAATTGACGAACGAAATTACTCAGAGCGAAAATAACTCCAAGTTTATAAGTTTTGAGATCGCATCGACACAACTGGGCGCTCCAAACTACTTGTTACGAAGTTTACGTAATATTGTTCGTTTAGGTCTACCTGTTCAAACATTGGACAGTACTACAATTGAGAAGCACGTCCATCTCAAAAATCTGTGAACCAATTGAAGTTACGGAGAATAGCACCTCCAATCTGATTGTTGCTAGATGCCGACTGGAACGGACCGTTTATGGTCGAGACACATCTGAGCACGCAGTGACGCCCCGCATGCTTCACATCTGCAGCTGTGATCCTACGAGCATTTTGCTATCGGTGTCTATGCGCCAGATAAACCGTTTCGCTCACGTTCTTTACAATTGATGGGAAATTCAATTATTTTGGCAACAGAGAAGAGATGTTAAACGAGATTGCTATGGAAAAAAGATGTCGTCGCTTTACCCGACTCACTTCCTATGGCGCGCCGCCGACTAATGAGATCCCGCAAGATGAAGCGGGATCCTCAACTCCACCGCTTTATCGTCGACAAAATTGACGACTACAAGGAAAGGGGTCACATACGCAAATTGGAGTCTCGCGAAATATCGATAGGTTGCAGATCATGGTACCTTACCATATTCGCGTTTCTGCACATCAAAAAGAACAAAGCTAGATTGGTATGGCACGGTGCAGTCAAAGGCGGAGATACTGCGATTGCTAATAAGCTATATTCGTTGATGGGTATTCTACTTCACGTGTTCCCCTTCTCCAGCGAACTACGTAAAAATCAAAATGCTCAACGTTTTTCCGAAACTTATCCCGAAGCTGTACAAGCCGTTATAAATAACACTTTCGTCGATGATTAGCTTCAGAAGAGTTATCACGTTTGGCCACTGCTGTTCGCTGGATCCATAACGAAAAAGGAATTGAGATGCGGAACTGGGTCTCCAATTCCTAGCAAACGTTGGCTGCTCTCTCTGCTGACAACACGATATCATCCAGATGTTTTGAGGAGCCTGAAACTACTATCGAAAAGATATTAGGAATGTGGAGAAGTTTCCAAACGAAGTGTTTGATGAACTCACTTTTACGTCAAAGCGACAAGTTACTCCCGAAAAATCACATGGTAACGCGTTTGATAGTTGATTTTTATTATAGAAAATTTCCCCACCATCAATATGAGATTATCGTCAATGAAATACGCCAGCGATACTGCGTAGGTGTTTGGCAGACAATGGTAAAAGAGGGCGCTAAAAGAAGCCAAATGTGTCGCAATCGTAAAGCTAAGCCGCAACCATCGCAAATTGGAAATTTGCCTATAGAACGACTGACACCATTTACAAGGCTCCCACTTACAGCTGTTGAGCGGTGGCGTCAAAAAAGCTGGGTTGTGCTGTTTACGTGCCACGGCAAGCGCATTGTGTCCGACAACGGCACAAACTTTCGTGGCCCAAGCCGAGCGCTTGTCAGCGAGGTAAAAAAGGTGACATCCGCTTCATTTTGCCTTCGGCTTCTTAAACCGCTGGGGTATGGGAGCGAATGATACGGTCAACAAAATCTATTTTAATGGACATTATGCACGAAGAAATACTACGTGAAAAAGTTCTAAGGGCTACTCTGGCTGACATTGAAAATATTCTCAATTCAAGACGTCTGATATATGTGTCCTTGGAGACTACTGACGACGATGCATTACGTCCAATCACTTTCTGCTAGGAAACTCAAACGGAATTAGCGAATTAAGTTGTTATGAGGACAGTTCTCCATCGATGCCTTCGAATTTCAATCCAACTAGCTAACCAATTCTGGAAGCCTTGGATCTAGGATTGTATCTGCCGTGCCTTGCCAGACAATCTAAGTGGTCTCACCCGCCAATTCGACCTATTGCAGTAAACGATGTCGTGGTCATCGTTGACGACAATACGAAAAGGAATAGTTGGCCTAAAGAAATAGTTGTAGATCTCCACCGGTTGCAATGACAACCAATCGCATTTTCTGATTCCTCCAACATTCGCAAACTTCAAGTTTCACAGCTAACGTTATTTCTCTCTCATTATTTGTCTGGTTGTTCAAGAGCACATAGGCGCAACAAGTGAAACAAAATGAAAGTTTTTTATAAAATTTTTGTAAATATTTAATATTTAAAGTATGTATTAACTGAATTCAATAAAGATTTCAGCTGAGACAAAAGTATTGAGTCAGTTGCGGGCCGCCAATTGCCGAGATAACAACTGCATTTGGAGTTTCCCTAGTTGGAGGCCCTAATTTCTTCAGTTTCAAACCATCCAGAATGTTTCATTTATTTTTAAATAGAAAGGGTTATGGTCAATGAACATTTTCCGGTGTTTTCGCAGCCAATGATTGAATGGAAACCTTTTGTAAACCTTTTGCTGAACTTCTCCTGCGTACGATTATATAAGTTAACACGCTGCAGTCGCATTTGTTGCGACGCTCCCACGGCTGCTCGCTACACGTGCCGCAGTGTCAGCATATTTCAATTTCGCAATGCAATGCAACAGGAGACGTTACCTGTTGCACAATTACATTCAATAACGCACCCGTGGGAAGTCAAGGCCAAGTCCGGTCTCAGACAAATTACACAACGACTGCGCCGCAGCTGGGGAAGGAAGGTGTAAAGTAAGCGACCGTCACCACGTCCAGTTAGTGGAGTTTGAGACGGGTTCCGGGTTAGCTGCATTAGATTAAGTAATTTGTGTAGAATAAAAATAATTGTGAACTATCAAAAGAATTATAAGTGTTTCTTTCCTGGGCAGCTGGCCCTTAATTTTTTTTAGTGTAACGGACCCAAGATCCGTAACTGGCGCCCGAGCAGGGACCCAGGAGTGTTAAAAGTGAGAGTGGATGAAATAAAAGAAAGTGTATTAAATAATAACAAAAATAAATAAAAAATCGATTGGCAAAATTAAAAAAGTGAAAAAGGGTTTTTGATAAACCTGCTCAGCAAAAAACTAAAGGATCATAGGGCGTAAGGCCAAGGAGAGCTACAATACGCTGAACATACAATAAAGGCGCTGATGAAACTAGAGTGTATCCTTGCGTAAGTTGACTTAAGCATTTCCTTTTATATTTTCTTTTAAAGATGGAAGATTTGAGGGCCACGGTAACAAATTTAACGGGGGCAGTTAACGCCCTGCTTGAAAAAATGAACACCATCGAAAGACGGGTATCCCGCCTGGACTCAATAAGTTCCAGGATGTTTACACCAACCGCCAATGACCAGACGGAACCCAGTGAAGAGATGGTAGCACAAGCCCCTAAAACGGAAGCCGACATAAGGGACATCAGTCGACTCCCTGACTGTGTCAAGGAGCTGCAGATTTTTGATGGGAATCCTGTCCACTACGTGTCCTGGGTGCACTCGGTAGAAGTCATCCTTTCGGACTTCGAGGTCGTGAGGGGTAAGCCCCTATATCGGGCAATTTTACAGCACATTAGACAAAAGGTGAGGGGTGCTGCTGATTCCGCACTAATTTCGTATAACATTTTCGATAGCAACTGGTCGAAAATCAAAGAGTGCCTTTCTCTGCACTATGCAGATAAAAGGGATATTCGCACCCTTGAGCACCAGTTGCATCAACTTCAGCAAAAGGGAATGAGAATTGATGAATTCTACGCGAAGGTGAATCATCAATTCTCTCTCATAATTAATAAGATAAAAACCGAGTCCTACACGGACGAAACAGTAAGAGTTTTAGTTGAAACTTACCGCAACCGTGCGCTAGACGTATTCATACGCGGGTTGAATGGGGAAATGTCGAGAATGATGCTTATACAGCGTCCTAAAACATTGCCGGAAGCTTACTCGGCATGCTTAGAGATCCAAAACGTCGACTTTAGAAATTTTACAATTCATTCTTCCACGGCTAGCAATCGTGTGGTGGTGCCCATAAACAACTTACCGAGCACCCCTTACTCCCCAAATAGGATCAAACCTCCACAATTGCCACCAAAACCTACATGGCACGCTCAAGAGCAGCGTGCACAATACCCAAAAAATTATCGTCCTTTTTCAAGAGATGACATCCAAAGTTCCACGTCGCGTCCGCCAGTTGAGAGGATGGAGGTTGATCCTTCAGTGCAGACACGCAAAGTAAACTATATCAATCGACCCAATCCTTTTAAACGTAGTGCGAGGTCTGAAAATCTCCCACGGAAGCAACAAAGGCTGTATCACACTGTGCAGGAGGAACGCGAGGAGCAGGACGTCAAACAGCAAAGTCTGTATCACATAGCTCAAGGGGTGAGCGAAGAACAGGATGCCAATCAAGAACCTAGCAATGACGAAGAATCTGAGGATTTTCTGTCCTCCGGCCATCTAGCGTACCAAACCTAGAATATACGATGCCGGATGGCCGCGTTTTAGATTTTTTAGTAGACACCGGTGCCAACAAAAACTTCATTAGACAAACCATTACGAAAAAAACGACTCCGGTGCAGAAAATTTTTAGTGTGGCATCTGTGGGGGGTACTGTGCCAATAAAAGATAAGGTACAAGTAAAATTATTTGAAAGCATTGGGAACTCCACTGAATTTGATTTCTTTGTATTACCTACTCTAAGTGGATTCTGCGGGATCATTGGGGACGACACCTTGAGAGAATTAGGTGCGGTAATTGATAGGAAAAATAACTTACTAAAAATAGGGAATTACAAAATTCCACTCAAGGCACGCACGTCTTGCCATGTCAATTTTACAATAGGCAAGGATTTGCCTCTGGGAATTCATCGGAAGGTCGAAACCTTATTAAAAAAATATTCGGAGCTCTTTAAACCTTTAAATGGCAATGAGCTCGTAGAGACAAACATCCGTGCTGAAATAAAAACATCAACTTCCGAACCAATATACAGTAAAAGCTACCCGTACCCAGCGTGTATGAGGGACGAAGTTGAAAAACAAGTGAATGAGCTGCTTGAGGAAGGTGTCATCCGGCCTTCAAAGAGTCCTTATAATTCACCAATATGGGTAGTGCCTAAAAAACCAAAGGCGAACGGGGAAAAACAGTACCGAATGGTGATCGACTACAAACGACTAAATACAGTGACGATCGCTGACACTTACCCAATTCCTGACATAAACGCGACCCTTTGCAGCCTTGGACAGGCGAATTACTACACGACAATAGACTTAACGTCTGGATTCCACCAAATACCAATGAAAGACTCGGACATCTCTAAAACGGCTTTTTCTACGATGAACGGGAAATATGAATTCCTCCGTTTACCGTTTGGTCTAAAAAATGCGCCCGCTATTTTCCAGCGAATGATAGACGATGTGTTGAAGAAATACATTGGCAAAATTTGCTATGTCTACATCGATAACATCATCGTATTTGGCAAAGACCCAAACGAACACCTGGATAATGTTGAGAAGGTTTTTTCAAGACTCCTAGAAGCGAACTTGAAAGTTAATCTTGAAAAAACATGTTTTTTTGAAAAAGAAGTCGAATTTCTTGGCTATATAATTACTCCCGAAGGAGTACGCGCTGACCCTAAAAAAGTCGAAGCAATTAAAATGATTTCACCTCCAGAAAACCTGAAGGATTTAAAGAGTTTCCTTGGTATGACCTCATACTATAGGAAGTTTATTAGGGACTATGCCAAGGTCGCTAAACCCTTGACCAACCTCACACGAGGGGTAAATGCACAGGTAAAAGCCAACGCCTCTAAAAAAGTAAAAATCGAGCTTGACGAGAAGGCTCTGGAAGCTTTCCATGATTTGAAACAACTCTTAGTGTCTGCTGATGTCTTAGCCTTCCCAGATTTCGCCAAACCCTTCAACCTGACGACAGACGCATCGAACTACGCTATTGGTGCGGTTCTATCACAAGGGGTGATAGGCGAAGATAAACCTATAGCGTATATTTCGCGATCCCTGAATAAGTCAGAAGAGAACTACGCCACGAATGAAAAAGAGCTCCTCGCTATTGTTTGGGCACTTGACAATCTACGTTCCTATGTGTATGGTGCAAAGAAAATTAAGATTTACACAGACCACCAGCCGCTGACCTTTTCAGTGAGTAATCGCAACTACAACGCAAAGCTCAAGCGATGGAAAGCTCGAATAGAGGAGTATAATTGTGAAATAATTTATAAACCAGGAAAAACGAATGTGGTCGCCGATGCACTCTCCCGTCTTAAGACGGAAGTGAACGCACTCACAGACTCAATCGTTGCTCAGCCATCGGGTACTGTAGCTGACGCACCATCTGATACAGATACTGCATCGGAAGGTACTATGCATTCTGCTGAACAGGATAGCTCAGACCTCATACCACACGTAGAAACACCCATAAACGTGTTTAGGAACCAAATAATACTTAGGCAGGGGGCGAGTTGCGAATGTAGCGAAGAACCGCATAGGGGCTATAAAAGATACTTTATTACGATGCCCATACTAAATTGTGAAAACCTGGTGCATCTTCTCAAAAAGAATCTTAACCCAAACGTAATAAATGGAATTAAAATACCTGAAGGTTCAATTCATAATTTGCAAAATGCGTATGTTAATAACTTCAGTAGATACAAAATCAGGATCACGTAACGCATAGTAGAGGATGTAACGATTGCTGATAGGGTATTCAACATAATCGAGCAAGAACACAAACGTGCTCATCGAAATGCTCGCGAAAACAGGGAACAAATCCTTGAAAAATTCTATTTTCCAGCTATGTCCAAGCAAATCAGAGAGTATGTTAGTCAATGCGAAACATGTAAATTAAATAAGTATGATAGGCACCCTTCAAAACCGTATCTTCAGCCAACCCCAATTCCTAGTTATCCGTGTGAGATCCTACACATCGATATTTTCGAAATAGAGCGACAAAAATATTTGAGTTGCATCGATAAGTTTACAAAATTTGCCAAACTATTTCCAATAAAAAACAAATCTTCCACCCATTTGCGAATAAAACTAACAGTTGCGCTGCACTACTTCACAGTGCCACGGGCTTTAGTTATGGACAATGAGCGCGGATTTTTGACACCACTTGTATTAAACTATATTAGATCCTTAGGAATAGAGGTTTACCAAACGCCAACGCAGCGAAGTGAGGCCAATGGTCAAGTCGAGAGATTACATTCCACTCTGATTGAAATATATCGCTGCCTTTGCGTTGAGTTTCCTAGATTAACACCCGAAGAGCGCGTTGCCATAACGGTAGACAGGTACAATAATACAATACATTCGGTAACAAAACGGAAGCCCGCTGATATTTTCCTTAACAGAACTGCGAGAATAAATTACCAAGAATTGACAAACTTTAGGGAACATACTAATGATGACGTAAAAGCCCTTCTATTACACGAACAAGAAAGTAGAAATACAAGACATAATAAAACTCGCTCGCCCCCTCGCAATTTTCATAGTGGTGATGAATTATTTATCGCCAACAAACAAATTAAAAGCAAAAAGAAACCGCTTTATAAAAAAGAAGCTGTCGCTGAAAATAGAAATGCGACTATTATCACGCAAAGTGGGAAAAAATTCCACAAATCAGACATAAGAAATGTCTAGTAATATAAAAAAATACTAATGTTATCCAAAGTGGGAAATCCCACACACAAATGAGACATAAAAAAAAAAATGTCAAGAATATTTCAACCAACATTGGTCAAGAGACAAAAAACTCATGCATAGATCCTTAAGTCCCAGGCGTTTGGGTACAAATTTTGTTTGTATTCGATCAAGTCATATTGGTTCAATTCCAGTTTACTCGATGGTTCGAGTGACGACAATCGAAGTGGTTCAACTCCACCAAAAGGCTATGGCTTTAATTGACGTGAAGTCACTCGTGCCATGAGTAGGCCATTTGCAATCATTAACGCTTATGGCTAAAAGGGATCACCGCGAGCCTTCCAATGTCATCTGAGTTTACGTCTGTATTCCTATGGTAAAACAAAAAAAAAAAAAAAAAAAAAAAAAAATTGTGCCATGGCAAACAAAAGCGATGGAAATATGAAAGGTTTAAGACCATAGAAATAAAACTGCATGAATTGCACACGAATAAACGCTATAAAGCGCAAAAAACAAAAACAAAAAAAAAAAAACAAAAAAAAGGGAAAGCATTCCTAAAGGAAAAAATAAAGAATCACTAACTCGCTAACTAAAACTAATAATAATGAAACTAACTTATTAATCTACAGAAACTACTACAATTCCAAAAGGATAAAATTAGTCTAACTTACTAACGTTTACTAATGAAACTAACCAATAATAAAATACTAAAAAATAATTGTCAAAGAAAGTTCCACTCTTAACATCACTTCCTGAGTCCTCACGAACTTCCGATAACCCTTAGCCTCCCAGACTCCACTCACTAGTAATAGTATTAGAAATTTAAAGCCTTATTACTAAGTTTGATTGCCAATGAATGGAGAAATGTTTTCGAAGGTTGTAACTACAATAAATTTCAAGTAGCTATAATTAAGTTTAAAAATCAATTGCATTCTATTTAATTGTTTAATTGGTATTTACGTTTAAATTTCCCTCTTTTCGTAATTTCCAACCAAATGTGTAAACATTACTTAAGAGAAATACTAGTGTTTTAGTCTAAATTCAATTTATAAAATGTAAACTGTGTGGAAAATAAACTAGGATTAAGTTAACATTTTGTAATTTAATTTGTAGAATCTGCCTCTGTGCAAACGCACAAGCATATGTTGTATTCAACCTAGATTCCCCTGTTCTAACTGTTCGTGATGGGTACGGCTGGATAATCAACGGACACTTCAAACTGGTCCACATCATCGACTTAATGCGCTACGAGAGGGTTGCAAACCGGCTAGAATATGAAACTGCCAGGACGAACGAGACCGATCCAATTACAGATGTCACCATTTATCAGTTACAAAAAATTCGAACTCAACTTGAAGATCTGAAGGGTCCTACAGCCAAAAGACCAAAGCGTTCAATCAACTGGATCGGGTCAGCTTGGAAGTGGATTGCTGGCTCACCTGATGCTTTAGACTGGGATGAAGTCCTGCGGAGCCAAAATGAAATAATAGACAACAATAATTTACAGTATAAGGTAAATTCTGAAATTTTCAAGAAAACTGAAGAGTTATTACAGGTCGTGAACGGGATTGCAACGGCCACAAATGACGTCCTGGGACGTACCCACCAAGCCAAATTTTCACAGGAGATTCAGCACAAATTGATGATTCTCAAGGATGACGTTAGTGAATTAATACGGGCATGTCAAATGGCCAAAGCAGGCGTTGCAAACAGCAATCTTTTGAATAAAGAGGAAATAAATAGCCTAATAAGCGAAATCGAAGTCCTTCCGTACAGTAACGTCGTCGAAGCCATTGAATATAGTGAACCATCAATCTACACGAACGGTACTCTTCTACTTTACGTGCTGTCCATGCCTAAGGTGGCTCAAACGAGGTTTAATCACTTGATCACACGCTCTATTTTGAAGGATGGTCATAGAATTGATCTGAAGTACAAGACAATCTTAATTAATAAACAACTGACATATGGTATTAAAAACAGCTGTCTCCACCTCGCCACCGCCATGGTCTGCAAGCAGGAAGCCCTAGATTTATTGTCCGAAGATGAATGTCTACCACGTCTACTCAAGGGTGGGCAAACAAGTTGCCGCTACGTAATTGGCACGGAAACAACGGTTGAGGTGCTCAAGGAGGACACAATATTCTTGGATAATTTGAACAGCAGCATATGGTCAGGTAAAACACATAAACACTTGTCTGGCTCTTATATCCTGCAGATGGAGAACGAGACTATTACAATAAATAACCAAACCTACTGGAGTACTAGCAGCTCAGGCGTGCAGGTGCTCCCACCCGTGTTGTCCACCATAACGAATAGAAGCCTGGCTGTGGATCTCAATCTCGTCCACGAGATGACCTCCGGAAACATACGACTCTTGGGTTACCTGAAAGATAAAACCAACTGGTTTGCAACATCCGAAGCCCTAGGACTTATTTTGCTAATGGTCTTCATTTTGCTAATTTGGAGAAAGCTAACAACTGGAGCAAAACTTCCTGAGCTGAATATGTCGATACTGCAATCAAGTTCTCGGAACCGACCAAAAAAGGTCACCTCTCCAAATCATGATCTGCGGGACGCAGATCTTTAGAGGGGGAAGAGTTAACACGCTGCAGTCGCATTTGTTGCGACGCTCCCACGGCTGCTCGCTACACGTGCCGCAGTGTCAGCATATTTCAATTTCGCAATGCAATGCAACAGGAGACGTTACCTGTTGCACAATTACATTCAATAACGCACCCGTGGGAAGTCAAGGCCAAGTCCGGTCTCAGACAAATTACACAACGACTGCGCCGCAGCTGGGGAAGGAAGGTGTAAAGTAAGCGACCGTCACCACGTCCAGTTAGTGGAGTTTGAGACGGGTTCCGGGTTAGCTGCATTAGATTAAGTAATTTGTGTAGAATAAAAATAATTGTGAACTATCAAAAGAATTATAAGTGTTTCTTTCCTGGGCAGCTGGCCCTTAATTTTTTTTAGTGTAACGGACCCAAGATCCGTAACTTATATAATAATTTTTTTATATTAAACGGTAGCTTATCTTTTCTTCTAAGCTTTCACTGAAGGCGTTTGGCTGTTAGATGCTAAAATTTTTGGATAAATATGTATTTCAAAAACATTTTTTCAGCTGTAGTGCGTGTGAAGTTTTTCCTGTTTTAGCCTTGTAAGTACTGTTGAGCCATTCGGAAAATGCTGTTTAAAATATCTCATCAGGAACTGATTCCCCTACTTTGCGCAATTCTTCGTAAGGATCTATAAATGAGTGTAGTTATACACAGAAAATATAGTATAATATCTATACAAGCAAATTTAGCTCGAACTGAAATGAAATATCACATATATACATATTTAGGTAAACTGAAAAAGTTGTATGCATATGAAAATAAATGTTCCATATCCGTATCACATTTTCACTACTCGGTAGTAAACCCTACAAGGTAGCTTTTGCTAGTTTTATGCATATGGCCCAATATCTATACACCAGTACTTTTTGTATGTATGCACATATGTACACTTGTGAGTCTGATATCACCTTCTCCAGTGATCTTTTTTCACACCGAGTTCATTTTTGTTTGGAAAGCTAATCAGTTAGCATCAGTTGATACGATTATTTACGTAATTACGTCGTTGGTAAGTCTATTTTATTGCGAGATATTGTGCAATTATGTTGTATGTATAATTGCATTTATGGAGGAAATATCGAGTGCGATTTTGGTTGAAGAAGATGTAAGTTCATGTTTTGAATTTGATAGCAACATTAACATACTTACTTTTCGCAATTAAAAAAACATTGCTCACAAGCACACTCTTGGCACACAACATTTTGCGCATATTTATTTTTTCTACTCTAACCGGCGCACCTCAAGTGTATACATATTTTTGACAAAACTTCATATTAACATCAGTTTTCCTAACAATAGCGCTCCCACCGCGAAATACAGCCTTCGCACAGTGGTAAATGTTCCTGTACGAAACAGTCCCAGCAAAAACCTACGTTTTTTCCAAAAGATAGGGTTATGTCTAGTGCTCTTTTAGAGATACTCTGCGATATTGTAACGGTAACCACTTCTTCACTGGACAAACTAATCTGCTCATTTGCATTTCTGGTCTCACAGATCTCACCAACTAGTCCTTGCTCCAGATAAGCTCACATATTCGACCAAACGCTCACTGCGCGGGTAAAAGATTCTCAGACTTCAATTTTCAAAATGTCACGCTCCAAGCGCAATTTCTCCTTTCTCTCCTGCAGACTATTCAAATAGTTTACTTGGCATGTAGACCAAAACTTTTACACCATTGCTTTTCCCTGCTTCCAAACCTTACTTCCTTCCGTTCTTGGCTACACTTGAACTCTATCAAGAAGAAACCTGATTGTACATCGTATGGGTATATAATGCATAATGCGCGATAAAGCATATAATGATCTAGAGTTTAATATTGCTTCAATATCGACCATTAACAAAGCCAACGGCTCTTGTACCAGCGTTCGCTGACCCACAACTTAGGTTAGGTTAGGTTAGGTTTGGCAGCCGCATCGCACATAGAGACAACGATGCCACTTAGACCACGAAATGGGTCCGTTGTGAAACCGCGGGGGCTGAGCTACATTTCCCTCTCCATATTAAACCATCCTGAGCTTTTGACAAAGCGTAAAAGGTTGTTGATACCTAAAATGTATAGATTATCTATATTCGTTAAGAAGTAGGATTTTAAAAATCGGTTCCTGCTTCTGGCTAGAGCTGGGCATGTGCAAAAAAGGTGTTGAATTGTTTCCAACTCCTCCTCATTTCTGCAGCTACGACAGAAATCATGCGTGTAAACGCCTAATCTCTTTGCATGATTTCCTATGAGACAATGTCCTGTGAGGGACCCTACTAAAGTCCTGATTTGAAGTCTATTCAGTTTTATAATGCTCTTGGACAGACGTAAATTTAGCCTTGGCCATGTTTGCCTAGCAATTTCACAGGTGCTAACGGATTAGCGTCTCTGATTTGTAGACCTGATTAATGCGTCCTTAATGAGAAGCTTACAAGTTGTGACCCACAACTTGCACCAAATGAAATATCATTGACTCTACAGTGGATTTCATAAATTACACCCTGATATGGGGCTGTTGGAATCATGATGTGCAATTCAGTGAATCTTTCAGGTTCAGATCTTATAGGACATCATGCTCCCTCCAATAATCATGTGCTCTCTTAACCACCTTACTCGCGCCAATAAATGCCATCGCGTTATCACTGACATCAACTGCGTCTTCCTATAAATCTTTTATAGCACGCAATAAATTACCGAGTCGTTAAAACTAGCACCATGGCAAAATGCGTCCCTCTCGTTTTTAGGGACACAAAAATCTAAATCCAATTTTATTCTTCGACATATAATCATACGAGGGGTGCCTTTTATATGTCGGGATAAGAGAACAAAAACAAATTTTAATCATCGAAAATCACTTTATTGTTTTTCAAAATATTCTCCATGAAGATCTATACACTTTTGCACGCGTTTGAACCAATTGTCCAAGCACTTTTACCACTCTGAATGAGGTACCTCCAAAACATGCATTCTGAATGCCGCAACCGCGAAGAACGTTGACCTCTCAGTTTGTTTTTTACGTACGGGAATAAAAAGAAGTCATTCGGTGCCAAGTCAAGACTATACGGCGGATGACCCATTAATTCGATGTTTTGGGTGCTCAAAAATGCAGTTGTTTGAGCCGATTTATGAGAGCTCGCATTGTCTTGGTGAAGAGTGATCCGTCTTTGGCGATTGGTTTTCCTAATTTCTTGGAAGACAACTGGCAAACAAATGGTTGTGTATCACTCAGAATTTACTGTTTTGCGTTGTTCTAGTGGTACGGTCGCGACATGTCCAGTTTTTCCGAAAAAACAGGCGACCATTTGCTTGGAAGTGCTTCGTGCGCGAACAACTTTTGTTGGATTTGGCTCATCTTGAAACACCCATACAGTCGACTGCTGTTTACTTTCGGGCTCATACGCGTAAATCCATGATTCATCACCTGTCACGATGTCATAGACTTGTTTCGAAGCCCGCGATCGTATTTTTTGAGCATTTTCTTCGTCCAATCGACACGAGCCTTTTTTTGAGCGATTGACAAATTGTGTGGGATCCAACGCGAACAAATTTTTTTGACAGTCAAATGTTTATGCAATATTGAATGTATGCTGGTCGCACTAATGCCTAAGATTGTCTCAATCTCACGATAGGTCACATGATCTTGCAATATCAGTTCGCGCACAGCATCAATGGTTTTCGGAACAACAACTGATTTTGGACGACCTTCACGAAATTCGTCTTAGAGTGCACTACGATCACGATTGAATTCACCATACCATCGATAAACACTGGTCCTTGATGGAGCTTCATCGCCAAAAAATGAATTAAGTTCATCCATGCAATGTTGCTGAGTTAATCCACGTCGAAAGTTGTAAAAAATAATCGCACGAAAATGTTCATGATTTAATTCCATTTTTGGACCGAGATGAATCTTTTAAATTACTGTAAACAACACAAATAGCGCTGGTATTTCAAAACGTTCTGAGTACGTAAAAGCCAAAAAATGTCAAACTTTGCGATACAGCTGCCAGTTGCCAGATTGTAACACCAGGGTTGCCAAATCCCGACATATAAAAGGCACCCCTCGTATTGCACCGTCATTCGAACATTCAGTGTAAGAAAGTCTTACCGGCTTGCGACTGTCCTCGTGAGAGTAAAGGCTGACATCACTGCCATTCAAGAAATGCGATGGACTGAGATAGGCAAGAAAAACATAGGACCTTCCGACGTCTACTACAGCTGCCATGTAAAGGAGCGCAAATTCGGGGTCGGATTTGTTGTGGGAGAGAGACTTCGTCACCAAGTACTGTCGTTCACTCCGGTCGACGAGCGTCTCGCAATAATCCGCATCAAAGCCCGTTTTTTTAACATCTCGTTAATTTGCGCCCACGCCCCGACGGAAGAGAAGGACGATGCGACCAAAGATTCCGCCTATGAGCGCTTGGAACGGAACGTTCCTATGAGCGCTGCCCCCGCCACGACATAAAAATCGTGCTTGGCGACTTCAACGCCAGGGTGGGCAAGGAGGGAATTTTTGGTCCCACAGTCGGAAAATTCAGCCTGCACAACGAAAATTCCGGTAACGGAGAGAGGCTGGTCGACTTCTCCGGGGCCCGAAACATGGTAGTCTGCAGCATCAGATTCCAGCATAAAAATATACACCAAGCTACCTGACTGTCTCCTGATCGAAAAACGCGAAACCATATCGATCATGTTGTGATAGATGGAAGACAAGCTTCTAGTGTATTAGATGTACGTACGATCCGAGGACCCAACATCGACTCAGATCATTACCTTGTTGCAGCCAAACTGCGCACACGCCTCTGTGCAGCAAAAAACATACATCTACCTACGCAAAGAATGTTCGACATCGAAAAGCTGCAGTCACAACAGCCAGCCCAAAAATTCGCCACTCGACTCTCACTCTTGCTCTCAGAGAGCACTGCCCAACAAACCGGCATGCACGAGCAATGGAGCAACATTTCTCGTTCCCTACGTACCACCGCCGAAGAAGAAATCGGATTCCAGCGAGCCCGAAAAAACAATTGATACGACGAGGAATGTCATGCTGCTGCCTATAGAGCCACGCTGCGATCGCTACAGAGAGCTAAGGAAGGAAGAGAGACGTATTATCAGAAAGAAGAAACGAGAGGCCGAAATACGTGAGTGCGAGGAGCTTGAGATGCTGGCCAACAGGAACAATGCCCGAAAATTCTACCAGAAAGTTCGGCGGCTTACAGAAGGTTTCAAAACCGGGGCGTTTTCCTTTAAGAACAAAGACGGCGATCTGGTGACTGACATCCACAGTATACTTAAATTATGGAGGGAACACTTCTCGAACCTGTTAAATAGTGACAGCTGCGCATGTCACAGAGAATGTGAAGATCCCGATACCCCAATCGTCGACGACGGAATTGACGTTCGGCTACCCGACCATAACGAGGTGAGAATAGCGATAACGCGGCTTAAGAACAACAAAGTCGCGAGCGCCAACGGACTGCCGGCTGAGCTATTGAAGCATGGCGGCGAGGAGCTGGTAAGGTGCATGCATCAACTTCTATGCAAAATATGGTTGGATGAAAGCATGCCTGCCGATTGGCATTTAAGTGTATTCTGCCCAATCCATAAGACGGGCGATCCTGCAATCTGTGCCAATTACCCCGGGATTAGTCTTCTAAATATCGCCTATAAGGTTCTAGCGAGCGTATTGCGTGAAAGGCTGAAGCCTATCGTCAACCTACTGATTGGACTTTATCAATGTGGCTTTAGACCTGGAAAGTCTACCATCGACCAAATATTTGCAATACGCCAAATCTTGGAAAATGCCCACGAAACGAGAATCGACATACACCATCTTTTCGCCGATTTCAAAGCTGCATTCGACAGTATGAAAAGGAGTCATCTGTATGCCGCGATGTCTGAATTTGGTATCCCCCGCAATCGCTCAGGCACAATATTTTATAAGAGCGTACAATTGTTGGCGTATGCCCCGTTAGTCGGCGCACTCGCGTAGCAGGACGTCACTGTTGACAGTTATAATTTCGAGGTTGTAAAGGACTTCGTTTCTTAAGGAACCAGCATTAACACCGATAACAATGTCAGCCTGGAAATCCAACGTAGAATCTCTCTTGCCAACAAGTGCTACTTTAGACTAAGTAGGCAACTGAGCAGCAAAATCCTCTCTCGACGAACAAAACTAACACTCTACAAAACTCTCATCATGCCCGTCCTAACGTATGGCGCAGAAGCGTGGACGGTGACTACATCCGATGAAGCGACGCTTGGAGTGTTCGAGAGAAAGATTCTGCTTAAGATTTTTGGACCTTTGCACGTTGGCAACGGCGATTATCGCAGACGATGGAACGATGAGCTGTATAAGCTTTACGACGACATAGACATAGCGCAGCGAATAAAGATCTAGCGGCTACGTTGGCTGGGTCATGTCGTCCGAATGGATACAAACGCTCCGGCTTTGAAAGTATTCGATGCGGTACCAGCTGGTGGTAGCAGAGGAAGAGGAAGGCCTCCTCTGCGTTGGAAAGATCAGGTGGAAAAGGACTTGGCTTCACTTGGTGTGTCCAATTGGCGCCGGTTAGCACGAGAAAGAAACGATTGGCGCGCTTTGTTAAACTCGGCCAAAATCGCGAAAGCGGTTATCGCGCCAGTTAAAAAGAAGAAGAGCTCAAACACTGTAAAATAACTTATGGTTGTGTCTTTGATAAATAATAATACTACCGTTACAACCTTTTTTTAAGCGTGTTGCGTTATCGTAGCGAATGCGACAAAATGTATGCGAGGCATATGCTTCGTTGTCTCACAACTGTATTCAAATGGCCAACCTGTACACTTTTAGTAGTGTGTTTTTGATTTTCAGTGTTAGTATTTTGTTTTTGAATAGTCGGCTTCAAATATTCTACAAGCTCGTTAAAAGCATTTTTAGACTTTCTGTAAAATGTCTGAAATTTATAATCATTATAATCATTTGTGTAAGCAAAAGTCTGAAACTTGCATTCGTCCTCTTGTAACTCCCTTGTGGCAATGAATAACCTGCCCATTGAATTATTCCTAATGTACGCATGCACACCTCCTTTTTCTTTTATTTTTCCTACGATGGAAAAGACAATACAATAAAATAAATTTCTCTTCCCCGTTCGACGTATTGACAACTCGACTTGTACGATAGCTAGTTGCAGTGTGTGCGGACAACCAATTGTATCGTCATCGTCGCTACATTAAAAAAAATATAGTGCCGCTGACGATACGACCCGTGTGCGGTGGGCCTTACTCGTACCCATTTCTCAAGCCTTCAGCCAAACAGCACGACAAGCAGAGAACGTAAATTCATGAATGAATTTACGTTCTCTGCGACAAGTATGTAAAGCTAAATACACACCAGGCAACCGTTGAAGCAACGGTTGCAGCAACGTGTTGCCTTTGTTTAAGAAACACGTTGCGACCGTTGCTTCAATCTCAGTATTGTGTATAACTGTGGTGCAGGAAAGGTGCAAGCGGAAGATACGTAAAATTAAAATTTTTAAATGATCGACGAAATGTGTAAAATTACTTCTCTTACCATTTCGGAATTCACAGAGAGAACGACGGTTCGAATCTCGGTGAAAACAAAATTAATAAAAACATTTTTCTAATAGCGGTCGCCCCTCGGCAGGCAATGGCAAACCTCCGAGTGTATTTCTGCCATGAAAAATCTCCTCATAAAAATATCTGCCGTTCGGAGTCGGCTTGAAACTGTAGGTCCCTCCATTAGTGGAACTACATCAAAGCGCACACCACAAAGCGCAAACACCTAACAGAAGTGTACGCGCCAATTATTTATTTATTTATTTTTATAATTGACGAACTTTTGTACGAAAATGAGGAAGAAGAGATGCAACAAAAGAAGAGAAAAAAAATCTGGTCCAAAAATTGGCTTTTAAAAAAATCGAATTTTCGAACGAGAGGCTGCTGAAAGAACTGAAGGAAAATGAGCCAGCGGACTATAAAAATTACATGAGGATGGACGAAGCCCTGTTTAGAAAATTGTTGGACTTCGTAAAGGCCAAAATAACGAAACAAGATACCATAATGAGAGAGGCAATATCAGCAGAAATTAGACTGGCAATAACTTTGCGGTATCTTGCAACAGGAAACTCTTTTGCGGACTTGAAATTTTTATCAATTTTATTGTATTCATTTTTTAATTGTTCGTATGCTTTTTTTCTAAATTTTTTATTTTTTATATTTTTCACTACTTATATCCCACAGCTCTCTCAAATTTTTATATTCGTTAATAAAATTAACATAATTTTCATTATTTTCAATTGCCATTTTTTCCTTTTTCACTTTATTTTACTCCGCACGAACATTCTTCTTTGCTTGTGCTCAACGAACTGAACGAGTAAAAGCTGTAAACAATGATACACACGAAGCAACGGTTGCAGCAACCTATCCCAAAAATCAAATTTATTTGATATTTCAGGCAACGGTTGCAGCAACACGAACATCATTTGGCAACACAGCTACACACGAGGCAACGGTTGCTTCAACATGGGCGAGTTGCTGCAACGGTTGCCTGGTGTGTATTTAGCTTAACGTCGACGCGATAAATATTGAACGTGTAAAGCATATCGCGAGTGGAGCGCGAATTTAATTTTGTTGGTCAATCCAAATATCGGAATATTTATTGAACGTTTAGCGGTCAGCTTACAAAGTATCGGCTTCGCGATATTATTTGGTAGTTTAAAAAATATGAACATTATACTCTTGGAACTTTAATCGTTCCATTGTTACATTTGGATTAATTACGTTTAGTTTTGGATTTGAAAAATATAGAAGAAATGAGTGTTCTTGAATGGAGGAGTTGTGAATTTTATGAACTGGCGCTATTTTCAAATTTTTGCAAAGTTGATAAACAGTCGGAAATAGTTGCACACTGCACCAATGGAAGTTTATATATTTTCTGCGAGGCTCTGGGAATAATTCACGTATGTTTTAGAAATTCGTGGGCAATCAACTTTCGGTGTCCGTGCTCTAAACTACGATTCTGTGCACTTACAACCAAGAACGAATTCCTCGTTCTCGTAGCTGAAGGGGAATCAGCTTCCAGTATAAATGTGCATGTCTTAAACTTGGCTGGTATCAGTAAACGTACAGGAGCTGCCCTTGTTGGTTCAGCACAATTAACCACACATGGATGTGTAACATCTCTTAAAGCGTGCTTGTCAATAGGTGGATTGTTATGCATTTCTATTGGATTAGATACGGGTGAACTACTATTTCACCTATCTGTTATAAATTCAGATATGACATCAAATTTCATAACTTTTCCTTCTTGCAAAAGTCGCATTATAGGGATTGAATTTCAGCAAAAAATGGATGTTCTGTACATGTTTGTATGCTCGGAGTATAATGTTCGTTTGTATCATATTATCAACAGTAATATTATAAACACCGAAACAATTATGGAATCGTCAACAACTGCTATTAGTTGTTGTACTTTTCAACATAATGCTGAAAATTCATATTTCTTGATCGGGCGAGATGATGCAGTTTATTGCTTTACAATAGATGGCAGGGGGCCATGTTACGCCATAAGCGGAAGGAAAAAAGTTATTGCTTGTTTAAAAAGTAACATTGTAATATTAATGGAATCGGAGGAAAAACCGCTAAGTTATATTATTATAATTGATATTTACAAAAAAACAATTGTCTTCCAAAAAGATATTGAAAAGTCAAACAATAATATGCTAGTAACGAATGAATTGTTCTGCTATATATTGAACGATAACAACATTTATATTACCATAGAGAAGAGTATTCAATGCAAATTGCAGATATTAATGAATAGTAATCTTTATGAACTTGCTTTGAACGAAATTAATAATAGAAGACTCAGCCTTACAGGAAGTGTCTTGTTAAAATATGGTGATTATTTATTGCGTAAAGGAGATGTATCTTCAGCGGTTAACAAATATAAGCAAACAATAGGATTAATGAATTCTTATTTTATTATAAAAAAACTCGTAGATTTAAAGTACAATAGTCAATTATTGCAGTATATTAGTAATTTCGTAACCACTGACACAGCGTCGGCCACGCAAAGAGAACTGTTCGAGAATTGCAAAAAAAGAATAAACATAAGTCTTAAATGTAATAATGCGGCAAATGAAATCTGTTGTGATAATAAACTTCCTAAGACTTTGTTAACATTTTTAAATAATGTTGATGCGATCTTAAAAGAGCCTTCGGATCATTCTTTTAATAATACTTTTGATGATCAGCTAATAGGGAATTGTCCTCGAATAAACTCGACGTATTGGCAAAAGATTTTTAAAGCGCTAAAGATGGTTAAGACTCCTGAGCGCTATATATCGCTTTTGATAGATTCAAACGAAAACTGTACGAAATTTTTAGAACATTTACTTTCTTTATCTAATCAAAGTACCTTGGTGTTTAATCTTTTATTGGAAGTGCATCTATTTGAATGGCAAAAAGGAAGAAGGAGTGCCCCAGATATAATAAAATTATTAGAAAACTACGGTACTGGTTATTCCGAGCAAATTGTGATTTCATTTGTGAACTATTCATTCTGGCCTGGTATTATATACCTGCATGAGAAATACAAGAAGATGAAATTGTCTTTAAAATACTGTGTTAAGTACTGTGATTTCAATATACCTTTTAAATTCGAGAAAGAGTCGTACATTATTGGTCCAAATATGATGATGCAGGCATTCGATGTCATAAACTGCAGTTCCCAAATTAAAATTGATTTTGTTGATAAAATAATTGGGACGATGTTGAGTGAGAGAAACCAAGCAATGCTGCAAGTAGCTCAAGGAATTTCCATTCGAAAAAATTATAAGGTAGTTCACATAAAGAAACTATTTTGCACCAATAAATCCGAAAATGATAATAAATCTAAGTATAAAATAAAGCCTTTGGTCTTCTGTTTGAAGTCTTTAAATGCTTACCTTTTAAAGTTTAGAACGTGTCCCGTTGAATTTAGGGAGAATATCTGTGTTATTTGCAAATGCAGCTTGACCCTACCTGCAATTTATTTCTTGTGTCAGCACGCTTTTCACGTAGGATGTGTTGAACATAATTTATATGGCAATACATGTCCCTTCTGCCTACCGCAAGAAGATAATCAGTGAACTAAACGTACCTACGTTATGGACATACGTATGAATAATAAAGATATTTGGTTTATTTACTTATAAGTCGATATTCTACAGAATTAAACAAGTGAATGCCTTCACAATATGTACATATATCAAATGTTCCTGCTTTAGATAACATTTAAGTCCCTCACAAAGATTTATAGGTAATACAATTGGTTTATATGTACATAATTTAATAAATCAAGGAGTTATGTTTAGTAGTGGCATAACTACTTGAACTGATGTGAACTGTAAAATAAGGCAACAGGCGTCACAAAAAATATGGAATATTGTCTGGACTTAAAATTGCAATGCACATTTAGCAAAGCAAGCTGAAAATTACGTCGCTGTATTCTAATTCTATAAAATGTCCCTTATTTATGTTATATATATACATATATATATGTATACATTAATTAACATAATATTTTAGTTTTTCTACGAACATGACAATCAATTTTTATTAAATTGAACGCGTCCGTTTTCGATTTGTTATCTCTTGAGGTATAATTTTGTGAATAATTTTAAGTTTTAACATAAATTAAATATATTAATACCTATGAAATTGGAGCAAGTCAATAAACCAACCGTTTAGCTACATATGTACATATGAATGTGTATGAAAAAACCAAATATGTGATTCAATAGCATGGTGTAATTAGAAATGGGTAAGTAGATCTTTACACGAGAGTACGACTCAACACTGCCTTACACAAAATGTATTTATTTGTGGAGAACTATGCAGAATTTCAAAGACACTTCCCTTTTTGAGTACGAAACGAAGAATAATTTAGTTTTGTTTAGAGTCAAATAAACAGTTTATTTTGTATACATGAAATTGAAATTAAAAAAGTTAAACTAATTGATATATAGTAGCTATGCAATTTTTTATTAAAGTTTTTCGCATTAAGAGTAAAGAAGAATTCTTCTCCAACACAAATTGGTTTGAACAAAGTTTGCTTTTTTAAAAAAGGTCAGCTGATGACTGAACCATGGCAGCTGGGTCCACATACCGGAATGACTCGGATTTTTCCCGACCAGGCCTTGTCTAGAGCTCTGAACCTCACCCCCCGTTTATCGTCAGTGGTGCAGCTCCATTCAACAAGGCTGTTGCTAATACTTCTCCTCAGGACCTAACCCTGGACCCGAAGTTGACTTCTGCTGCATTTGCCAAATACGACTCCACGTAAACTCGACATAGGTAAGATGCAACCAATGCAACGGATGGTGCCACCTTAAGACCTGCTCAGGCCTTTAGACACATTGGGAGTGGTCCACACGGTTTGTGACAATATATTGCACCTGCTGATGTCGAGATCGAAATTTTTCATATTTTTATCCCCTGTCATCTGCTGCCCGGCTGGTTATTACCCTGAAGTTGGTGCAATCGCAATGGCTACCAAAATCCAAAACCGCAACAAGGTCTTCAAATCGCTAACCGGCAGCACTTGGAGCAAAGACAAAGGAATCTTGCTGTCGACATTCAAAGCAATTGGCCAGTCGGTGCTAAATTACTCTGTGCAAGTCTGGTCACCTGGTACTAGTGATTCGCAGTGGATGAAGCTGCCAAAATACTGTTATCACGACATGCCCTGCAACACCCACATAATGAGGCATCAAGGCTTCCTATTAAGGAGCACAACAAAATTCTCAGCAAGCAACTCTTCATAGGAAATTACCACGCGAATCAACCATGCAGGCCGTTTCCACGACAGTGGGTTCTACCTTACCGAACAACCCGGATTTATATCCGGCCAAGGATTGTCACTCCAACAGCATTCCCCGTATGTAAGTATGGGGAATGTTATGCTGCTACAATCATGCAGGCATTTGCTACAGCTTGAGACACTTCTCAGGCGAATCAGGAGACATCTCTTCAACTATACCGACGAGGTCTAGGACAAAACACAACTGCAACTACTGGTCCGGACAGTATATAAGTATAGACAGACATAGGGAAACTCTTACCACCTTCCTAAACTCCCAATCCCTGATTTCCGTTGTCGGAGCCCAATCACGACCTATTGCAGACAAAGAGCTTTTACTGCCTCATAGCGCGTTCCTATGGTTCAATTACGATCTGGATATTGTAGCAGGTTAAATTCCTATTTATACAAAAACCACCCCGACATACTCAATATATATCCGGCATGTAAAGGCACATCGCAATATATTAACGACCTAATCACATGCCCTCTCAAACCCAATCACTTAACCCCCAATTTGTTCTAGTATGAATAAAAACGAGAAATAAAGTGCAATAACAAAAGGAAATAATATTACAAATTAGTTTTTAATTATAAATTTTTTATTAAAACTATTTAAATTTCTAGCACGTTGGGTTACCACTTTATAAATTTAATAAACACTAGTGACGAAACACAAATTTGATTTTTAATTGGCTAGATATGCATTTCAATCACCTCTACCAAATATTGGAAAGCGGAATTGTTTAGTCTATAGTACTTCTCAACCTGTAAAGGTGGAAAATTGACGGTCACTTCAATAAATATTTTATTTTAGTATCCACGGGGGCTATTACAGTTTAAGTGAGTATTTTTCATGACGAATATGCCTTGAAACGTTTTGTTCCTTTGCATAACGCTTTAACTCATTAGTTTCATCCTTTCTAAGAAGCTTTCTTTATTTAGGAACCAGTATTAACATCGATAATAATGTCAGCCTTGAAATTCAGCGCAGAATATCTTGCCAACAAGTTATACTTTAGACTGAGTACTGAGTAGTAAAGTCCTCCCTCGACGAACAAAACTAACACTTTATAAGGCTCTACCCATGTTCGCCCTATCGTACGGCGCAGAACTTGGACGGTTTCCAATATCCGATCCAGCGTCGCTTCGAGTGTTTGCGAGAAAGATTCTGCGGAAGATTTTTGGACCTTTGCACATTGGTGGCGGCGAGTATCGCAGGTGATGGAACCGTGAGTTGTATGAGTTTTACGAGGGCATCGACAAAGGGCAGAGAATAAAAATCCAGCGTCTCCGTTGGTTGGGTCATGCCGTCCGGATGGATACAAACGCTCCGGTACCAGCTGGTGGTACGAGCTGGCTGACAAGGGTCAGTGAACCATATGCCAATTCTGTGCAGATGATTTCACAATTTGTAGTGACCTGTGAGAATGGCGGTTTTTTCTTAGGGTTATGAGTTGTCTGAACATTCTTTGAATATACTTGGTGGTATGGCGTAACCCCATCATTTGGTGCCAGCTCACATCTCTAAGCCTTAGTTCTTTACTTCTAAGCTTCTCCTTGTTGACGTGTTGTCGCATAGCAAGGAAGGGCTCGAGCCCTATTAATAGCCTCTAGCCACGGCATCCACTACTTCGTTCCCACTTAATCACATGTGTCCTAGGGCGCGTATGAGCCGGATGTGATTGTGCACTCCTAGAAAATTCAATTTCACCATGTACTCAAGGGCTAGTGATGACAACGCCTTGAGTGCCGCCTGACTGTCGCTTAGAAGGCAATTCGCTCATTCCCGAGGCTTCTAAGTCAATCTCTTTTGGATCTATATATTCCAGCGCCTATCCATTCTGGTGTTTGATATGTAGGTCAGTGTTAGACAGTCTCGCATTATTCCCAAAAGGTGTGATAAACTTATAATTAAATCTCTGCCTTACTGTAATATCATCAGCCGCCGAGGTCTTGTAGAGATAACGGAACTAACAGTCCACCTTATGGATTGCTGGATAAACAAGTGTTTAGCTAGTTTCCAATCCGATTGGGTCGTTGAGAACACAGTAAAGGACTCTAGGATTTGAATTAAGGCTCCCGAAAAATGTCTAGCCAGTAACACGTATGCTCTGTCTTCCTCATTGCACGTATATCCGCAATCTATATCTGTGACACTTCATTTAATGCCAACTTCTCCTTAGTCATAGTTTTGCGGACCCTAGGCGCAACTGGGCTTGAGGTGATTTCTTCGGAAATGTTCCTAAAGCTACCTGTATTTGCTTTCCTAATGTCTTTGCTATATATGGTCGGAATATTAGAATATTCCTACCAGCTCCCAGTGACAAGTCTAGGTGCGAAGTTGGAAATCCACTCTGCGATCTTCTCGTCCTTTCAGTAAGCAAGTAGAAGACCCGGCCTGTAGGAAACTCCGTAAAAGGACAGCGGGAGCGGGTAAGTCCAACCTTTAAAGGCCTCATTATGCCTTCTTGAAGCACAGTGAGATCGTCTGGTTCTAGCGTCTCAGCAGGAGAGTTTTTAAGCAGCACCGTCAAACGATTGACGGAAACCATCGAACAAGGTTTTGTGAAAGGGCTCTAAGTCTTAATCAAAGACTTCATTTCCGTCCCCGTTGCCAGGGGGTTCGTGGTCTGCCTACATTACATCCTGTCCGTTGGAAGGGCTTCCATCGCAGCACCTCAGACGATGTTGTCTGCACTCTTCCTCGGGGTGTGGCCAATGCAATGCTGTTTCCTTCTGCGGCGATTATATTTCACAAGTGATACAAATTATCCACGTTTTCGAAAGCCTGCGCACCCACTCATAAAGAATCTGAATCAGGTAAATGCTTTTGTCTTTCCTGCTTGCTTTGCTTGTTTCACTTTTTCAAAATTGATGAACAGCAGGCGAAGCTTGGAGTTATGCTCAGTGCATTGTTTTATGACAATACAGAGTGTGTTGATATTGTCTGCACAGGAAATATAACTATCAAATCCAGCTTGACATAAACTAATCGATGCTTGAAGGTAGAATTTTAACCGGCATAATGCGCATGAGCAAGATAACGACACATTTTTTGGTGCGTGCAGCCGGCTACATCGAATTATAAGACGTTATCACACGTCAAAAAAAAAGTTGGCATAATTTAGTGCCTCCAACTGAGCAGGGAGAACGAGTTCACGTCGGGAAGGAGGAAAAAGAGCGTGCTCTAGGCTAAGGTCGTAGATGAAGTAAAAAAAGTTAATAAAGATTTAAAAATAGATAGAAACATTCGAAAATGAGAATAAAATATATCCTCGGGAAACGATTTTATTGTTTCAAAAAAAAGACTTATTTTTAGGTATTTTCCGTTTTGATATTAAACTTTTGACAAGATATGTCCTTCTTTTAAGCTTTACACGGTTTTTTTTTCTTAAATTTAATAAAAGACTATCGGTTTTTTCCTCACATACATCGTCCATGACCAAACTTAGTAACAATTCCATTTTACTGCACAGCGCGTTCATAAATGCAACCAATCTATTTGCAATTTTTCAACAAATCTATCAGTTGCATGAATTGTCACATTGACAGTGCTGCCAGCGCTGCAAGTACTGCGCATTATAATACGTTTCTGAACATAGCCTAAATTTCCGTCCATCTGATATCAGTACCCTTATATGCTATTAGTTTGTTTGACTCCGCAAAATGGGCGCTGATATACATACTACACATAAAGATCAGTGCGGACCATGGCAGCCGGTTCTACGTTACCGGAATGACTCGGGTTTTTACCGACCAAGGGCTGCCACCCCAGTAAACAAACCCTGTCTAGTGTACCGTACCCCACCCCCAATCTTTCGTCACAGGAGCAATCCCTTGCAGCAGGCTTGCTCAAAATACTTCTTGTTGTTGTAGCAGTAACTTTGCCCTGTCAGGGTAGTGTAATCACCGGTCGTCTTCGTCTAGCTCATCTAACGGTAGGCCCAGGAATCTAGCGGCTTGGACGGGTTGGGTCCAGAGAGAGAGGGGTGTTGGATGAGTGAGTTTGATGGGGCATGTGAAAAGGTGGTTAGAGTCGTGCGGGGTGCCCTCACATCCCGGACATATGTCGGGGTCGATTCTGGATAAGTAGGAGTTTAACCTGCTACAGTATCCAGAACGTAATTGTGCCAAGGTTACGCGGGATTCTCGGGGGATTTTGAGCGCTTCGTCTGCGATTGGTGGTGATTGGACTCCGATAACGGCATTCGGGGGTCCGGAGCTTAAAAAAGTGGTAAGGGTCTCCCGATGAATGTCGTTTATGGCCTGTCTGTACACTGTCCGATCCAGTAACTGTCTGTCTGTTTTGTCTTGGATCTCGCCCGCGTAATTAAGGAAATGCCTCCTGACATGCCTGGGAGGCAGCTCAGGGGGAGGTGGGGTTGTCGCTTGACCTCCTTTGTCCAGGTGGTGAAAATGGTCGCCGTGGATTTAATGGGGAAAAGTTGTAAGTTCCTCTCAGTGAAGAAGCGAAAAAGGCGGGCGAGGTAGTCGTTTACCTAGGAGCATAGGTCACCATTGTCATTGCCTGACGCCATTATCGTGCAGTCGTCGGCGTAGGAGACCAGGGAGACTCCCTCTGGCGGCTGGGGAGATGGGGGCTCTGGCCGGCTAAAGTAGCTCGCACATCTCTTCGAATCCGACGAAGTACAAGCGTTAAAAGTAATATCCACCTTGTCGCTGTGCAAGAGCATAGGTCGCCAGGTTATGCTATTTATCAGACCTACGCTAGCAATTGTGATGTGGGGGGCGTCGTTGTTTACAGTGCTGAATGTCAAATCGTCTATCTGCTCTGCCAATAGCTGTCCCTACGATCATTTAGCAGGCTTGAATGCCAAAGATCGTGATGCACATTAAAGTCATGCTGCGCCTGTCTGGTCGACTGGAACCAGTGATTCGCAGTGGACGAAGCTTCAGACCTGCCAAAATACTGTAATAAGGACCGCAACAGGCTGTCTCCTGATGTCCCCGATACAACATCTACACAACGAGGCACACATGCTGCCTGTGAGGGAGCATAACAAACTGCTAGGGTGGTACCGCAGGCCTCACCCATACAGACACCTGCTTGAGCCTGAGCGACCTCCTAGGCACGTCAGGATGCATTTCTCTGCAACTTCCCCGAGAGTCTCGCATAAGCTTGGCACAATTACGTTCTCGATAATGGAGCAGGTTAAGGCACCCGCACGACACTAACCACTTTTCCACATGCCCCATCAAACCCAATCTGTCGAAACAGCTAGTTTCTTGGGCTTACCGTTAGATGAGCTAGACGAAGACGACCGGTGATGACTGAATTTAGCACTTCTTTACTTGTTTTATTACAATATAAATATGAATATTCATATATATATATATGTATGGATTCGTTAATCAAAGATAATCAGGTTCTGCAATTTCAGTTTTTTTTTTTTTTTTTGGCGATTGCATTTAATGAAATATTGCGTAAGAAAAAGGATTCAGAGAAAAAACAGAGAACAACAAAATACGCACGGTTTCGAAAAACAAAGAATTTGGTTCGATAGGACAACTTATATTGACTATACAGGTACTAAAATTTGTATGAGCTCATTAAAAATAGAGAAGATATCGAAGGACAAAAGTCAATTTTACGGATATAAAAAAGACTTTTATCGTCGTATATCCCTTCGAATGGTTCTAAACATGGTGAAAAGATGTTTAGAGGTGTGCTAGACAACAGACTGTTATTCGGCTCAGAGCGAATTAGCTGATGTGGCTTGGAATGAATGCAAGCAATGCCCATACAATACAAATGTGCGAAAATTACTGATTTTATTGTGCGTTATTTAAGGGGAGTTTTTGTTTAATTAGAATTGTTATTTTTGATTCACGCAATCTAATAATACGTTCACATAAAGGGTTTTCCAATAACAAGTAGTATTTTGAATAGCCTGCTATTTCCGTAGATGTCACTTTTGAACCTGTCATTTTTTGACATTTGACAAGTAGAAACTACGCCATTAAAAAAAATTTAACGATCCATGCTTAAACAACGCATTGAAATTATTAAAATTCACTATAAAATTGGTGAAAATTTGGCAGAGATGGTTCGTTGAACTCGAACATTTTTGTGTCATCGTGAAGCACCTTGTCAGACTGCAATACAGATATTGGTGAAAAATTCAAGCTGTTGGGACAAGTTAGTGATGTGAAGAATAAAACCCATGCACGTCCCTCACGAACAGCGAGAATTCTGCTGTTGTAGCCGAAAGTGTTGAAGACAACCCAGGTTTGTCCATTCCTCGTCGATCTTTGGAATTAGGCATTCCACAAGTGTCATTATACCGTATTTTGCATAAGGATTTGGGTCTTAAGGCTTATAAAGTCCAGTTAACACAAAAACTCAAGCCGGCCGATCATCAACAACGTCGTGTCTTTGCTGATTGGATCGTTGAAATGCATGAAAATGATCCAGAATTCCATCGAAAAATCATCTTGAGTGATGAGGCCCATTTCAATCTCGGTGGCTTCGTCAACAAGCCAAATTGTCGGATCTGGGTCTCAGGAAATCCAAGTTTTATTGTTGAAAAGCCTCTCGAGTTTGATCAAACTGTCATTCGAGCACTGCTTATGATTTTTGTAATAAATTTATTTTATGACGAATTTTAATAAACTCAAACCCACCCAGAAAGATGTGTGGAGTATATGGCCAACAAAAACTGCAATTAGAACCCTGAAATTTTGAATTTTAGTGTAAAGTATTCAGTGGAGAATTTTAGATTTTATAAGTTGTTTTGGATTTTATTTTATTTACTTTTGTGCTCTTTAGCATTTAGTGACCATTAAAGAAATATGTGATAGAGATAATTAGAAAAGTAGTTTGACAGTTCCACGGATTTGTGACCTAAAAATACGATCCAAAACATTCTAGAACTTGAAAACGATTGAGAATTCAAAATAAGTTACGATACGATTGCTTTGGTTGATTTGACTGCGATTCAGCATATACGATTGACGTGTGATATAATTTTTTTTCGTATGGTTGTTGATCGTTGCACGGATGTGAAGATTCAACCCTCGCTGTAAATGAGTGGGATCTGTGGGATAGCAGTGTTAGATGAGAAAGTCTTTTTGTCCTCGGTAATGTCTTCTATGATATTTTCACAACCCTTGTCCTTTTTTTTGGTATATTATGGTAACATTGCCTTTGGTCTTATTATAATCTTTTGGTTTTATTAAAGAAGAAGCTGAATCTTTTTTGGGTGATTCAATTCAATTTCGCTAAGTTCAAAATGCTTATAATATAAAAATTATGAAGCTTTCAGCAGAACTGCCTTCGTCGTACTTAAGTATTTTCTTCAATGATATTGTATTGAAAGAAAAAGACAAATGTTTCACAAAGCGCAACTATTCAAAATAGCCATCCATTTCTCGACAGTTTTTCGATGTATCGATTAAACATCGCTGATACATATTATATATTAATTATATCGATGTTTGACGATGCATCGATTTTTTTTTGTTTTCGCTATTTAGCAGAATTTTTCCATAAGAGTTATTTTGAAATAAAAATGTTTCGTGCAATACTTTCTGTCCGCAACGTTATTTTATGCTCTCGAAAGGGGCCTGGAGTTCTGAAAGCAATCAATAAACAAAGCATAAGAAACAGCCATGTGTGAGTGTTTTGTGCTTTCCAATATGCTGTTACGTTACGTAAAAGTTTTTCAGAGTTTCGTATCGAACAGTTCCAAGCAGTCATTCGAAAATAACTACTGTAGGTGCTGAAATCGTTGGAGCGGCAATGTGGTGGTGGATATTATGGCATTTGTGGCATGAGTATGAACACATTACGGTAGGTTGAAGCTGCAAAAATCTTCCTAATGATTTTCTATCGACTCTGCTTACTTCTTTGTTTGCTTGGCTTTTCCTTATGGCAATACAAGTTTCGCTTATAACGTCGAGATGCGCGAAACAAAGGATATATCCTTCGCAGTGTAAATGGTAAATTGGTCAAAAAGGTTAGGCTAGGGTTTTCTGTTAGAAATATTAGGACTTTTCTAATGAAACGCACGGAAATCGTTGGTGTAGTCTTTATTTTGATTAAACTAGCACCAACACTATTCAGTTAATAATAGGGCTTGGCTTTCCATTTCTACCACGATCAAGTTGTTTATAATGTCTAAGTGCGTGGAAAAATGCAGTCACCTTGGCGCCATTGCGCTTATCATTACTGTTACATACAGCGGCTCCTTCTTCATTTGGAAAGAAATAAGAACCGATGATCCCGCCAACGTGTAAAGCGTGCGTAAAATGCACGAAGTGATCTATGAACTTCGCGAACAGATACATTTTTTTTCACAGTAAATTTCCACAATGTGGGAGTGTTGTTCTGGCGTTAAACCATTAATGATGACTTGCTAGACCTTACCATAGATAATACCTTACTGAACAGAAATGCTCCCAAACCATAATTATCGATAGTTCTCATGCAGCTAAAAAAAAACCTCATATAACGCAATTCGTAACCCAGCAAGCAATTAACCATGGTTTTATAATTCATAATATTGTTACGAATATTCTTACTTTAAAATTCACATAAATCTCTTACAATAACTCTCCGAGTTCGATCACTGAATTGTCGAATAAAACACACAAATTAATGGCAACACACTTGGATTACTTTATTTCCAACACTCTACTTCTAAAGGTACACGTTCACTTTAAGACTGAATCACTCTTATTACTTTTCGTGTATTGGCTCACAAATTTAATTTCCAACTGAATACCTCATTTGCATGCACCTATAAGTCGACATACATGTGCTTATAACTATTGTAATTTCTATATCTCTCAGTTCGCATTTTCTGGTGAGTTCTGTTGAAGAAGCAGCTCGTTAATCACCTGTCGTCTGCGTCTAACTCATCTACCGGTAGACCCAGAAACCGTGCACTGTCTCGTTATCTGGTGTCACCTTCAAGGCTAATTCATGTTTTTGTTTTGGCCTCTTGTTCGTTATTGCTGCCAGTCGGTTCGCGAAACTTCGCCAGTGCAACAATATGCATATGCGAGAATACTGGTAAATAAAGTTCAGTGTTTCTGCGCATTATAGACCACTAATTATTATATTCTCAGGCAGTAGCATCTTATAGAGATGCCTTTCAACTTAGGGGGCGTCCATAAATTACGTGAGATGTTTAAGGGGGGAGGGGGTCGAGTCAAATCTCTCTCTCTCTCGGCATATATCACGCAATTTTTTTTCTGATTAAAAGAAAAAAAATTATACTATTTTGGTCCATTATCCAGATTGTATATGCTTAAGATTTAATCTTAAGCGTAATCGTAGTATGATTAAGATCATTCACTAATTCGTTCGAAAGAAAATAATTTCATTCATACTTCGACGTTATACATTACTACTGTCAAACCACGATATTTGTTTTATACCAAACTAGCGAAAACCCGCCCGTTCCGCTGGACGTCTTTGAAAAAATCTAGATTAATTAATTAAATTAAGCCGAAAAATACTGTGTGTTTTACTGAAAATCATGTGGACATGTTGGTCGCAATAGTCTCTCTGGAAACCGCGCATGATTCTCCTTGGACTGAATTAGAGTAGATATTCTTTTTTCAATCGCAGTAGTTACGATTTAAGTCTTCTATTGTTAACTTTTTATTACACTTATAACTCTCAGCAATATTGATTACTAGTCTTAACTAGTCGTAAATAAAAGCACGAAGCAAATTTTTTTTTCTTTTTACAATAACAATCCAACGCGTTTACATAAGAAACCCACATTTTGAAAACTCTCACGTGAGTTTGGGGAATGGGGGAGGGGGTTGAATAAAATCTCACGACATCTCACCAGGGGGGGGGGAGGGAGGTACAGAAAATTGAAAAAAACACCTCACGTAATTTATGGACGCCCCTTATATAATATGGTGTAGAATATGTCATTTTTATTTTAAAATACGGATATACTAAAAATGTTTTATTCTTATTTTTTCTTGCAGGGTGAATTCCCATACCCTTCTAGTTCTTCTTGGACTAATGCTGAGTTGGGCATACCACCTACAAAGGAAGATTGATTTTGAACAAAACAACCACAACAAACGCACGAGGCAATTTCCTGAATGGTTTTAATCATATACTGTAAATCTTACCAATAAACCACTCACAATGTTTGTGTAAAAACCAGTACGTTCTAGAAAAATTATTTACGTTTTAAAATAGATATCGCTAAATTAAATGTACTTAGTTATACTGCAACTTAATTAAATACAGATTTAAACCTTGTACTTTTTTATATCCGCCCGCACACGATCAGAACAAGGCGCGACAGAAGTTGCCAGAAGATACGAGTTTCCAAATCTAGAAATTACGATAGCTATTAAACACATGTACTACATAGCACAGGTGCCCACGCATAGCGTATTCAGTCTTAAGTTAAACGTGTAAACGTAAAGTGAAATTAAATAAAGCAAACAAGTTATGTTGCCATTAGATTGAGACTTTTATTTAACAATCCAATGACCAAATCAAACAATGATATTTGATGGCGAAGATCATTTCGTTGTATCTCTCTCTTTTTACACATGCTTCATGGAAAATATAAAAGCTGTGAAAAAACAAATTTGATTTTCGATGTCAGCTTACTCCATCCACTTTCTAATTTTTGCCCATTTTTTATTATTAATTTAGTAATTTGATATCTTTTGAAAAGTGGTGCTAAATGGATCATAGACAAAAAACTACATACATATATATATATAAAAAACACGTAGCAAAACATGACGTAATTTACTTTAAACATGCCGAAATTCCTAGTCGGACATTATTGGACAATATCACGAAGAAGTATACGAAAAAGCCATCCTCAGGATCTATTCCATTGCTTTCGATAGAAGAAAATAATATTGTTGAATGGAATCATCATTGGCGTACTTTTCAATAACCAAAAGCCAACTTACAAGTTGCGTCGAAAATTTAGTTAAAGACCTAATCCGACCCAACTATTTTACAAATGTATTCCAGCACGAAAGCGGTTCCATGGCTTTTTACAAAGAAGTCCTTCTTTGAGTCAGCAAAAATCTCAATGCTTAACAGTTTCTCGAGCTTTGGTCACGGAATCTTAAATACGGCTTAGTTCGAGAGAGTCAGTACATACATATATGAAAGATAAAACTATCTCGATATTAGAAGGGCCAACCAATATCTTTAATTGTGATGAGTCAGCATTTTTTTCTGTACCCAGAAGGACAAGCAGAGTTGACCAAACACGAAGCAAAGCACGTCTACTTCAGGTCAGGAAATGGTGACAAACCAAGCCTAACGCTGTCTGCAGATGCATATGCAGATGAAAAAATAATGTCTACGTGTGGTATTTTCTCTTATAAGCGCTTTCCGCCAAATATTCTTGCGAAATACTCTAAAGACTGGCCCGTTGTCAAATCTAGCTCAGGCTGGATGATCGACGAAACTTTTTTTTGAATATATCGCAAATGTGTTTTATACTTTCCTGCTGAGAATGAGCGTACAACTTCCAGTGGTTTTATTTTTAGATGGATACGTATGGTATGTTTCAAGCAGACACATTAAAATTTGGAGTACCATAAAATCATGACCATTAGCGGATTCAATTGCCGTTGGCTAGAAAAAAATACCCCTAATCAGCCAACAAATATTTTTAATAAGCAACCTTCATTAAAATTATGATTTATTTAAAAAATAGTTTATTGCCTTATAATACGATCACATATAAGTAGATGATCTACTTTTTCGCGCTTAACTCAAAATCCGTAATTAAAAAGCGCGATTTCCTATACAAAATTTATCTCCCAAAATTTGAGATTATAAAATAATCCTAGATAATAATAATAATAATGAAAAATACTTTTTGACATACAACCCTGTGTTTTCTATGTTATCGAAAATTATTATTACGAATGTAAAAGTACGCTGTATGAACTTTACGACGACATAGACATAGCGCAGCGAATAAACATCCAGCGGCTACGTTGGCTGGGTCCGAATGGATACAAACGCTCCCGCTTTGAAAGTATTCAATGCGGTACCAGCTGGTGGTAGCAGAGGAAGAGGAAGGCCTCCTCTGCGTTGGAAAGATCAGGTGGAGAAGGTCACTTGGTGTGTCCACTTGGCGCCGGTTAGCACGAGAAAGAAACGACTGGCGCGCTTTGTTAAACTCGGCCAAAATCGCGTAAGCGGTTATCGTGCCAATTAAGAAGAAGAAGAAGAAGAAAAGTACGTTCACATTAATTACACGCCGATCTTACAGCACATGACTAATAAACATTTTTAAAAATATGTTACTCTAATTTTTCATATAAGAAAAACAACAACGTAGAAAGCGGATTTACTTTTTGTATTACTTTTTTCTCCGTAAACACCAGAAGCGAATGCATTTTTCAAAGTTGTTTTTAATATAAACTCTGTTTTTATGTTTTAAATAAATATGAGCATATTCACAAACGTCTTTTTTTAATTTTGAACGGAAACAGGAGCGATCTTGCACGTAATTGAGAACCAGACAATTTTTTCTCGAATGAATGACAAAAAGGACCACTTCAACAATACTTCAGCTGCTTTTTGCTTGACTTTAAACGTGTATATACCTTCATAGTACGCAAATAGATAACAAATATTTAAAAATATTTTGTTCAAGCGGAAGACGGAAGCTTCTTCAACCAAGTAAATGTACGTTAAGATAAAAGAAGATATTTTTCAATTGAAATCCTCAACAAACATTAAATTGTTCAAAAAAAAATTTGAAAATCTTTTAAAGATAACAATTTAAATGTAAACTAATTTTTATATTTTGTATATTTTAAACAACTTTTTGCACAATTATCGAGCATATTATTTATTTATTTAACCAAAAGTTTTTTTACCGTATTTAAACGTATGAATAATATTCTTTATAATAACATAGAGTAAGCATAACGTTAACGTATATGGAGTTAGCAGAGGGACTCCCTAAAAATATGAAAAATGTTGATATTGTGAAGGTATACAATTTCTCCGAAAAGAAGAACGGGGAGAAGAAGGATATATGTACGTAGATATTAGCAATCAGTGGAGAAGTAATGTGGTAGATCATCTCTAAATGGCGATGTAATTCTGATTTTTTTGCAGCAGGGGATGGACAGCAATCACAAAGAACTGACGTTCTGTTACTAGGCAACTGTATTTTATACTAAATAAATGCCTCTCTATTCGCAAAAGTTTGCATGTGAAAGCAACAACAAAGTTATCGAGCAAGGTTCACCGTTACCGAGTATGGTTATACCCAAGGCGAATTTATTAAATCCACCTTGGTTATACCTCATACCACTGGTATAACTTACTATTTTACAAACAAATGTAATTTTAGGCAGCTCTAATTCCGTGTTGCCAATAAACGCGTATGTTCATTTATTACCAGTTGCTTTTTCTATTCGGCACTCGCGTTTTATACAATAAACGTATCTGGCAATATGTTGTAAAGGACATTAAGCTTACTACGATACATACTATGACAATCGGCATACAGTTCACATAGTGGAGTTGGTATTAAGAACGTTTTGGCTAAAAGCTAACCCACAATAATGTCGCATACCATAGACTTTGCCTATTATACTAAAGATGTGGTTAGTTCTGAGTTCAGCTAAAAATGATTCCTAAGTTCTTTGCAGACTTTTTATAAATACAGATGCACATTCCTTTGGCTTTAGAGCAACTCATTATCGCAGGCCCACTTATTAACGTTTTGTAAGCCAGTGTTGAGGTTATTTATACATTTATTGACGGACACAAAAGGACAACTAGAATAATATGGCAAAAATATTAATATTACAATATTTTAGTACTCTTTGAAGATCATCATCAAGAATTGAAACTTGGGAAACGCCCTTAGTTATAGGTACCTAGCGGGATAAGATGTGACTGACACATACAGCTTATGTACGAACACTGAGGTATGATTTTAGTAAACTCAATGCTAGCGCTGTAAAGTTGAATGTTTTTTCAAATTTCAAGCCAAATAGTAAGAGATTCACAGAGTCGAAGGCAGAAACGTTAGAAAGGTTCGGAGGTTGTTGTCAATGTTAAGCCTGATATCATGTGTAACCTTAATAAGCGCCGTGGAGCAGCTCCAGTTTGCTCGAAAACTTCAAGTTAAGTTTTCCAGTAAAATCCACAACAGTTGTATCACGTTTTCTTCCTAAACTGACAATTGTCACAAAGTGCCGATTTACACAAGGAGACATCTGGAAGGGAGACACTGGAAATTCTCTTTTCATGTCTCATTCGCGGTCACACGGGCAAAATTGTTTTCGGCAACATTTTGACGTTTACTACTTTAGCATCTTCTGGTTCGAATATATTCTACAACCCGCTAACATGTAAAACGGAAAACGTTCAACAGTGTCTTAAATATATCCATGAAGAATAAAAATTGGTTAAATAATAAATAATTTGTTGTCTTTTGTATTTAAATATATTTATAAATTGTTGTACTTGATTTAAAAAAAATTTAATTAAAAATACTTCATATATAAATAATTAACTTGAGTATCTAGAAATGCGGGGAAAACTAACTATTTTAAATTGTACCTATCCACTTTACTAGCAAAAATAATCGTGAATTTCCCAAGCAGCGTTCGAATGTTTGTCATCGTTGCTATCTTCCGTTTGATTGAAAACCAACACATAACTTAGAACTTTCTTCTACAAAAGAAGAGAACAAATGAAGCAACTGTCAAAAATTGCTTTAAGATTGGAAATACGAATAAGAAGAGCAAAGCGTGTCGCCAGTACAGGAAACAAAGTCCCTTCTCTCTTCCGTGTGTAAATGGGCACAAACAAGAAAAATCTAGGAGTTTTCGAGTAAGTGAGATAAACAAGTGATTCTCTCAATATAACTATCTAATATAGTTATATAGGACCCTCGCTGACGGCCAAATAAACCTTCCTATTACAAATATTGTCATAAACGATTTTATTTGGCATTAAATAAATGCCCGTAAGTCGCTTTGTTTATTAGTCTTGTTATTAATCGATTTATTAAAATTTATCAAATAAGGTATTATAAATTTGAATAAAACTTAACCCATTATTTTAAACTCTTACATCATATTTTAAAATAGTTTCTTAATTTTCACTTAATTAAAAATTATTTTCATAATTTACATTTCATTCAAAATCAATAAACAAAATATATTTGTATGACGCCGGCGATAAATGTGTATTTACGGACGTTTTTTAAACACAGTTTCGGATATGAAAGAATTTTAAACGGGTTAATAAAAAAGATTTGCGAGATAACAACAGATTTTATATACAGCAAACTCTTCAATTCGGCATGTTTCGCCGATCTAATCTAATTACTATTTAAATATATAGCATTCATCATTAGTCATATTTATATTAATAAAGGCACTAAGATTTAAGTTTCACTTTTGGCAGGTTATTCATTTAAAGCATTTGTACGAAAGCCATGCTTAGTAACGATCCTATCGCCAACCCCAAACTCAAGCTTGCGACTATGATCGATGAAGCCATTTCCTTTTCGTGCCGCATGACAGATCTGAAATTATTGACATTTCGATCAGTCTATTGTTTATATATTTCAATCAACTCCCTTTTACCTGGGTGCCATTATTAAATTGATATTTGCCAGATAACCGTTAGTTATACCAAATGTAATAATCATTATAATGAAGGCGGCATCTGTGTGCACAAGAGTAGGTAAAAAATAATGTATACTACTATTTGCACAGAGAAAAAGGGGCACGTAGAGCAGACGTATCACAGTTAATAAGAGCACCGTATGTGGGTTATCGCGCGGCTGAAGTGGTTCAAAATAAAAAGAGTTATTAACAATTTAATTCACTTTCTCTCATTTATCCACTTACAATTTCCCACAATCCGGCCAGTATGCGACCGAAGTAGTCCCCGGAATTGAAAAAGAGATAGTTGACCACTGGCATGTAGTAAATATCTGCAAGTGGCAATGTTAATAATAACACAGTCCTGCGAGGGTGAGTTTCTAGAATGGCTGTACTTGTTTCTTGTAGTTTTTTATGCGCTGAAAACGAATCTGACCTTCAAAATGCTCCATCACGTCAGGATTTTTGGTAAATGAAGCCTTGGGTATAACGTCTATTGGCGTAACTGAAACTGTTAATTTCAAAATGTCATAACTTTTTTTTAAAAAATCGTACAATAATTTAAAAAAATGGGTTTTAAAGCTAAAGAGTTGTACTATGCGACCTTTTCGTCGAAAATTGAAAAAAAAATTTTCTATCCTAGAAAAATTATCAAAAATGGCTAAAATGGCTAAATGAAGCCTAATTTACCAAAAATCCTGACGTGATGGAGCATTTTGAAGGTCAGATTCGTTTTCAGCGCATAAAAAACTACAAGAAACAAGTACAGCCATTCTAGAAACTGAAAAAAGTTAAATTTCGCAGGCCTGTGTAATTAGTAATGTTATTATGGCAAGGAGCAAAAACTCACCGTTCCAAGCGTATCCTTTGCCATAACTTTCCGATTGCATTAGAACTGTGACCGCTGGATATACCGATAATGTCGTCGCGAAAAGTATACATATGTTGACTGCTTCAACGTAAATTTTTCCAAATACTTCCCTAATATTAGGCTCTAATTGTACACCTATATTAACACTGCGACTATGAGAAGGAGTATCGGCCAAAATTTTGTACTTGTCCCGACCCTCACAGTAATATATGAAAAATGGCTGGCGCGACATTATCACATAACATATTGTGGACAGTAAAACCAATGAACTGCCAATGACAAAATATATCAAAGCCGTAACGTTGGGTGCAGCACCGAATGCTAATACTAAAATAAAAGCAAGCGCGGATAGAATACCGCCTAAAGCTTGGCCACTTACTAGAGCAGTTGTATAATGCGATGGGAAGAGTCCAGCTACTCCGAATATTCCGCCTGACATTATGGCCGATGACACTGGGGAAACATAAAATTAATTACATATGCAATCAATTGAAGCTACCGTACTTACCATTTATAATGACTACAGTAAACAGGGTGATAAGAAAAAATTGTTCTTGCCAATCGTCTGTATTTACTTCCACTAAACTTGTCGTTACTATAAAAATTCCTAAAATAATTATTAGAGTTGTGAGCATTTTTATTTTAAGAGTGACAAGGTGCCCATAAACAGCGTTGAGAATGAGAAATGTTGTGCCCGAAATAGATGCAGCGAGTGTAAGGTCACTGGAAAAGCTTTTTTGCATTGGCGTCAAGACAGTGGTAGTACCGTTGATACTGGTGTTTCTGAATTTGTACATCCAATACTATAAATTAAAAAAAAAAAACAATATTCATTGTAAAGAGTTTTCCAATAAGAGGTGTTATTTTGATATTCAAAGAAAAATGCTATTTTTTAATATAAATGATCGGATGTTTATTTCATTATAAAGAGGAAGGTATGCCGTTAATAGTGGAAAATAACATCAGGCAAATGACTACCACGACCACGCTTACAGGACAATATCCTTTTCATGAAATTTCCATAACGGAATTGCAAAGTGGCTGCCCTATGACCTCGATAGCCTCGGGAATTCCATCTTTGAGGTCTTGAATCGACCCTGGGCTGTTGGCGAAGACCTACTCTTTCACGTAGCACAAGATCTCGGTGGCCAATTGTGAACACCTCTTTGAGAAAGAACACGGTGCGGAAACTTTTCCCGTAAAAGATCAATGGTTTCGTTGCTTGTGTGGCACGTAGCGTCGTCTTGTTGAAAATAAACGCTGTCCAGATCAATACCATCCAATTTCGGCCATAAAAAATCGTTAATCATCTCTCGATAGCGCAATCCATTCATCAATAACACCTATTATTGGAAAATTTATATTAGTAGTTGTCATTGCTACGACAGCCCACACATTTTAACGATCTTAGCGAAATCAACCTGAAGGATAACCTGGCGTATTTTGAATCTACTTGTACAGGTTGGTCTATGTATATATATATTACATATAATCGGCGCGTACACCCTTTTTGGTTGTTTGGCCGAGCTCCTCCTCCTATTTGTGGTGTGCCTCTTGATGTTGTTCCACAAATGGAGGGACCTACAGTTTCAAGCCGACTCCGAACGACAGATATTTTTATGAGGAGCTTTTTCATGGCAGAAATACACTCGGAAGTTTGCCATTGCCTGCTGAGGGACGACCGCTATTAGAAAAATGTTTTTCTTAATTTTGGTGTTTCACCGAGATTCGAACCAACGTTCTCTCTGTGAATTCCGAATGGTAGTCAAGCACCAACCCATTCGGCACAATCAACGAAACGCTATTGGGACATTTTTATATTATTGCTTTAGTAGATATTATCATCACCCCGTCGGATTAGTTACATTTCGGCTACCGCTGGGCTTGCCATCTCTACATATACGCATGTCGGGTGAAGATCAGATCATTGATTTGTTTGTGACAAAGCCGAATTTATCGTTGCGTGAAGCTGAAGCAGTTTTAAGAAAAGGTGGTGTTAATGTATCCAAAAACACGATTCAAGGACGTTTACGTACAGAAGACCTCTAATTCCAGAGCATATTGATAAAACCGCTGCTCTCATTATCACAGATTGATGAAAACACTTGCAGGGACTTTAGTAAATTCAGAACGGAATTCGGAAAACATAATAAGATCTTTAACGTCAATATCTGTTTCATTAAGGATTAAAAATGTATAATAAATAATGAAATAATATAAGAAAATGTAACAGCATAAATAATTTTTAAAATCTTTTGTAAAATTAGTATATGGGATATGTGAAAAAAATACTGTAAAAAGAGTATAAGTATACAGAGATTGAAAATTGTTAATAATAAACAGTTAATAAATAAAATAAAGAGAAGGAAGTGCATGGACCTGTAAAAGAAAAAGACGAGTAGAGAATAAGAAGCAGTGACAAGATTAATGAGTTAATATAAGGGAGGACGTACTGAGATTTCTTAAATCCCAAAGGGTCAGATGGTAGGTCGCGCATGCAGGTGGTTAAAGTGCAGAATAGATTACTCAAGACGAAGGATGCAGGCTTAAGAGACCAAGGAAGACACAGATTACGGTGGAAAGCTGAAGTAGCAGATTACCTTACAAAAATCGGAGTCAGAAACTGGGAGAAGACAGCAAGAACATCAAGAATGGCGAAAAGTCGTTCACCGCTAACAAGGAGCTGTAGCGCCAAACGATGGTAAGTATTTATATGTATATATGTATGTAACTGGCTCCATATTTTTGGCAGGTGTCTGGGTATTGTTTCACAAGGGGAGGGATCAAGAATTTTATGCCGCTTCAGAATGGCGAACGGTTTTTTATGAAACGCAAATTGGTCATCACAGAAGTTGATGAGTCAAATCATCGCAGTGGTCTTAAAAAATTGCTTCGCAGTGCTCAATTTAGGAAGTCTACCAATCTTACTCGACTGTGCAGAAAGTAAAGTACAATAAAGTGAGTTTTTCATTATGAAGATGAAAGTGACGAAAAATAGGTTAGATTTTATAGGTTAGCTTTCCTTTATGGCCGATTTTTATTCGGTCAATACGTCGGAATAGGAGGGCTGAAATAATTAAAAACAAAAGCTATAAAGCGGGAATCAAAAGATTTAAAAAAATTGCTCTTGAAACATAAGTCAAGGAAGACGGCATGACTAATAACATTAAATTGACGAATATATCGAGCTATAGGAACATTAGAAGAAAAGTTAGTTCTCAGACAATCTCCATAGAAGGAAGAGGACGTTGAGCAATAAATCTGATTCGTTCCAACAAAGACGGATTGATTTTATTAACAAAATTGATGATTTTATAAACAAAAGAAAGGTTTTAGCTAAACCTACGAATTTCAAGAGATTTAAGGATTATGAAAAATAGATGAGAGGGATATGACGGATTCCCTAAAGTTTAAAGAGCGAATTTAAGAAATATTTTTTGAACATCCACACGAAAATATTGGGTACAGTGTAGCCGAAAGTCTCTTACGCGAAAAGTCTTGCGTAAAAATAGTGATACCTACACGGAAGAGAATTCTACACAAAATCAAAAATAACGCCGCTGGAATAAATTTTATAAAAATTTCTGAAGTACCATTAATTGCTCGTTGGGTTTCAGACACTGTAACGTCTTAAACGATTTTAAATTCTTTTAATCAAATTTTACGAAGTGGCATTGAGTTTCAGCTTGTTTAAGTAAATTAAATTATAAATTTTAGATAAATGTCAAGGGTTTCATATGTTTTCATTAAAATAAAGGCCTTATTTTACCCGAAACAAGCGAAAACGTAAGTAAATTTTACCCTTTTTTTATGGCGACAATATTATAATAGTAATGAAATATAAAATATTAAACACTGATCCTAGAGGACAGACCATCACTACGAATTTATCAATTTAACAAGCAAAGAACATTTCTTTATCTACACATTTTGAATCGCATGAATTTTGTCATCGTGTTTCATTGTAAGTGGATACTGCATAACATTACGTTACTGCATTCTTTGTTCTTTTTTTATCAGTTGATGTATGGAAATTTTTCTAACTGCTAAGAGATTATGCTTAACTTACGTCCTCTGCTGTCACGAAAAAATTCCATGGTGTCATTGTAGCTGTCCCCAGTAAATAGAACACGACATATGTGAAATTGAAACGATCTGGTGGTGCATCCGAGTCGACTACTTGTCTGTGATTGCATATTTCCGAAATGTTTAGTTCGTTATCTATTGTTGGCATACATTTCATATCATCTTCATCGCTATTGTCAGCGTTTGTTCCGAATCTATCGTCACCAAAGCCGTTGTCAATAGCATTATCGCGATGTGGAACGTCCTCGTTTTCCACAAGCACCTGTCGATCCGTTCTTTTGTCCCTTCGCCTGAATGCCATGGTATCCCCGTAGTTGAAATTATCTTTCACTTTTTCACTAATTCATTTATTACTTAGCTCAGTCTCTTTTACAAGCGAAAGCAATTGCGTTTGGTTTACAATACCATCACTTCTGCTAAATATTTGTCATCTATGAAATATTTACTGCGCCACTTTGATTATAAACAAAGAGAATAACAGAAGAAATCTCAAGTAACGAATGTATAAAAAATGAACATTGCTCTTACAACGCGTTCATACGAGAAATTTTTTTTCTTGCAATTGTTTAAGCTTTTCGTCTACAGCTAATCACATCATTAGGAATAACGAAAACAAATGGCCTCTGGTCACGGTCCAGCATTGCTGGACAAGCACTTTATATGTGTGCGTGTCGGGTGCTTGTCGTTTGCCCGGTAACGTTCAAAACAAAAAGCGATCAATCCACAGTTGTATTTAGAAGTAAATATGTCTTCATCGGATGATGAATTTTTATTACTTGCAACTATTGCAGTTTTGTTAAAAAAAAGAAGAAAAGAGATAAAAAAAAGTGTGGATGAAAAGCCTGAGTAAGGGAATTAAATTTGAGTTTGGGATATTTTACAAAATTTAAAGGTAATCTGCTTTAACTTATTCTGTTCGTTGTTTGAGAATTTTTTTGTTACCCACTTTCTGTGTTATATTAAAAAATCGCAATACGTCATGTTTTTAATTATAACTTATGTTTTTCGGGTTCATAACTTTATTATTATTAAATTACTTATGTATATCAGTTTTAAATAATTTCATTTACATATAAATTTTTAAATTTTTTGCTTATTTATGTACATATTTCATAGGGATTGTGCTTATTTTTAGTATATGTAGGTGTTTTCGAGTAATATACTATTGGGCAACCGCACACTAAATACTAACCTCAATGCTAAATACAACCCTGCTGTTTTGTCCATCAGACTCCGACACGATCAAAAAAGTAAGCGTCAAACGAAAATATCAAAAATTTTAGATTTTCATCAAGCATCGTACGTGTAGCCGACAACAAATACGAGTGTCACGACGCCACCCGACTGCACTAGCACATACAAAGCGCAGTCAAGCATGCTGGATCGTCGCCAGAGGCTAAAAGAGCGTGAGATGAATACAGAAGGTGGCGCCTTCCGAAAACCGTTACTTTATTTTCGTGATTTTGAGTAGTGTCACGTCTGGTATCATAATTATTATACATAAAAAAAAACTAACACAAAGGAAATTATTGCTTATAAAAATTCAGTGAATGGCTTGGTAATATTGTGATGTGGTCACTTAAACTCAAAAAACGAAGCGCCGCGTGTTAAATTGTGAAGAACAACATGAATATAAAATCTTCAAATGCAGTTTTCCTGCGTTTTTATGGAAATGACGCAGTGGCAAGAAAGTGGATGTGTGTATATAATTTCTTGTAAGTAGTCGAACAGAAATTTAATTTGATAGCAAAACAAGAATCAAGACGAATCAGTATTATTACAATATATAATACATCCGCATATAATTTCTTCTTTGCTTTTTGAATTCTATGATGTCAAAATCAGCTGTTTGTTTTTAATGTGCTTGCTAGAGCAAAAAAAAATTAGAAATGTATATAAAGGATTTCAAGCTTCACATTTAAAAAAATTCCGACTATTATAACGCGTCAAATATATATTTCGCAATAATAAAACGCAAAAAGAATTGTTTATGATTTTATGGAGTTTCAAAATAGCCTCACTTTTGTGCAACTGGGTGAAAAAACAGAATTCAAGTACGAGTGATTCATTTTCAAAAAGTGATAACAGAGTAAAACGAAAATACTTTTTGACGAAATATGATGATATTATATCGATATGCTCATCTCTCTCGACGAATGATAATTTTTCCGCTTTTCAATTGTTTTCTATACTTTACAACTAGTATTTATATTATATGTATATGGCCCAGGTAAATTTTATTTTCGCGGATATAGGTATAAGAATGCATTTTGTGTTTTATTCATATCTGATGGACTCAAATTGTATACGCCAATCAGCAGCAACTGACAGGGAGTACAGTATGGCCTATTTGTTTCAATGTGGTTCATTTGTTGGTCTGACTTTTAACCAAGCAAAATGCTTTGACTTTCAAGTCGACAACATTGATAACAAATTTCTTTGGTCAATGTAGGATTTTTGTCTGCGTTGTGGTGATGTGTATGTAAATGTAGGCAAGAAAGGGAATACCCACCTCAACTTTCATTTAAAAGCCAGAAATAATGGAAACACAATTTACTTTATTTAATTTCAACACTTAGGTTAAATGGCTGCCCTTACGAGCCGCCCACTTGGACAAAAATTGTGTCCGTTGCGAGAGAGGGACACCTCGATATCTTTAACAACAATATGCAAGGCAGACTCTACCGATCTGCCTTTACAATAGGCAAGTTGAGCGTGCGATAAACGCTCCCAAATTACTCAGAAAAGCGCAGAAGAGATGGAGTTCCATTTCATCATGTGCTATTTCGAAAACCCTTTGGCCCCAGTACAATATACAAAGGACTCAGAAAGTCTTTTGGACTCCTCGCCATTCAATTTCCAAACTCGTAGTGCTCCCGGGTGCTCTTTTCTTCGACAGCCTGGGGCAGTGCGCCAACCTAAATCCCATCAATCTTCTCCGTTATATCAACAGCTCTGGCTGGCTGTAGATATCTGCCTGTTGGAGGTCTCAAAACGACGCTTTAGTGCTACTTGAGGAGTGCCAGACTGGCACGTCAAGTATTTCACCTACCTGCCTGGGTATGAATGTAACTTTCAAAGATCTGGGTATGTAGCTTCTATCTATGCAACTCGCGTAGATAGGGAGAAGACAATGACAAGATACCTCCGCAGATTTCTGCAGTTGAGCAGGCATAATGCATTGGGTCCAAGTGCCGTAAAGGGCTTGGAAGAGTCAATCGCCTAAACAAGGCGGCGCTTATTCAGCAAACTTATTACTTGAACTTGGGTTTGCCGGAAAATGGGCGTCGAGAAGCAATTTGAGCGGCCCTCGCTGCTTATAGTCCACCAATCCCGTTCCATCCCTCAGGTACCCCATGGGTGTAGAGGCCCTCGAGAGAATACGTCTGAGCCTCGCGGACACATGATAGTCTTCCACACCTTCATAGAATCTCCTCCATGAGTCTCGCTTCGCTTTACTAATTTCTTCCTTTCGTATACACGAATCCCTAATTTCAGAGAGCTCAGTTGTCCACCAAGACGGCTTTTCATTTTTGGGGGTGGTCTTAGTGGACAAGAGCTCTCGAGAGCCCAGTTACACGCAGCGGTCATCTATCGATTCTTCCGACAGATCTTTATTTTCTTGTGGTGCTACCGGAGGTCCTGCATATTTCTGCAATATAAGTCCCAGTCCGTGCTCCTAAGGTTTCTGTAGGATGATCTAGGAGGTTTGGTTTCCTTTAGACAAAACTAAATGTACCTATGATCGGAAAAGGAGTGAGCGTTAAGCACCCCTCACTCAGATATCCGACACATCAGAGAAGAAGAGGCTAGGGTGAGGTCAAGCACCTCCTCCCTGGCCGCAGTAACGAAAGTCCTCCTTACCTCTATTACAAATAACCAAGTCTTCGCTTAGAATAAAATCAATACTTAACCGCACTACTTTACGTTTACGCGTTCCAAAGTTTAACTTACTCCTGAATACCCTATGGACGTGTCCCTCTGCTTATATGCATGTGCTTTATGACTATCGTAATTTCCAGATGTGGCAACTCGTATCTCTTGAGGACCTCTGTCTCGCCTTGTTTTGTCTTGTCACGTGGTGTCAAGGCGAATAATGGTTTTGTTTTAGTTTCTCACTCGCTCAGTTTTTTCTGTCAGTCGGTTCACGAGCTTTTTTACAAGCCATTCAGGGAATATTTACAAACAATTACAATTACAACCTTTTGTTTGTTGTGCATTGTTCCAACTTATGACGTGAGCCGAGCGATGCTGAATGTTTACGAACGACGCTTGTAGATTGCAGTAACGGGTGTGCTATTTTCATAAAAAAAGCGACAAGATTCGTTAGAAAAATCGGAAAAGGTAAAGATGTACGTCGTTAACCTCAATTTCGTGCCAACTTTGGATATTGGCATTTATTATTTGACGTTTTTTGACTGAAAGCACTCCCATTTCAAAAGAACCACTCCCAAAAACATTGTTGAGTTTACTCCGTTCTGATAATGTTTACGAAGTAGTCCATGTTTTGAAAGTATTCCCGAAGAAGATGAAGGCTCTAAAACTTGTTAGAACCCGCAAAATGGCATTAAAATTGGAATATGTCTCCGAATTGTTTGATTATGCAATGGTCTCACATGAGGTGGGAGTTCAGACTATAGAGCCTACCACATCAAAAAAAATGTCGATCCGCTCAACCCAGGAGACAATTTCTCCCAGCGGGTCAGGGGCTAGTATTTGCCCGAGGTAAGGTATGTCTGTCCTGAAAGGCTACTAAAATCTGAGCGGTGTGGATGCTCAACTGGTAGTGTACAAAAGCTGGATATTTCGATGAGGGTTCTGTGTTAAAGGCAATTCGACGCCGCCTTCAATAAAAGTAAATGTCCCCAACGCCATGTATAAGCATGGTGAACAACGCAAGAATCCCGGAGAGATTGACTCATAGAGGGCGGCTACGTGGTCACCGTTTGTTTTCCATGCTAGAAGAGGCTATCTTTTTTAATGACGTGGAGTGGCTTGAGAGCCATAAGGATTGATTTCAGAATGATACTGGAGCTGAAGCAGATTGTGATTGGGCTGAGGTAGTGAATCTCTGTGATCTCAGTAAGTGGAGTGCAGTTCAACTGAAATGACTCACAGACTGGTTCGCTGCTTCTCCGTCCTACTAAAACTTGGTAAGACTCACGATACGTTTAATGCCTGTTGCCATCTTTGGTGGCCGCGTAGGTTGGGTTGAGATGACTCCCCATTAGTTCTCGTCTGAAGTCTGACTCTGAACACTTTACTTTATAAAGGGCAGTGTCAACACTCGCATGGCCTGCCTGAATTCATAGATAACCATGGGACTTACGGACACTATGTATACTAGCGAATATAGCGGTCATAAGTTGGGACCCTTAGGTCATGGAAAAAATATATATAAACTTTTAAATAAAAACGAAGCAATAGTAACAGCAGGTGGCATCGAAAATTTTAGGGGTTTAGGAGGAGCTCGTTTATTCGGAGATCCCCGGAGGAGGTACAATTAGTACGTAGCAGTCTTCTAACAGCGATTGCTGAAGAAATGAAAGGGACGCTATCGCAGCTATGCAGCACGTCGTAAGCAAAATGCACCACCAGAGAGCTAATAAGTGCCGAAGACATACGGTCGATGAGGACCAGACCTGATGCTATACTCATATCCAATTCTAAAAATGGTACGTATGCTGACATTCTGCATGAGGTAAAAACATTGGACTCCCTCAAGACTCTTGGAGAAGATATAAAAGCAATCCTCAGAACGGCTAAACAGGAATTGATCATAGAGTTTAAAGGGGCACCGTACGGAAAAACATCAGAATATTAAGCAACGATTGAAGATTTTCTGAAAACCACAGCAAAAGTGGTGGCTAAACTCACACTGAAACAGTACAGTGCAGAGATCTGGATGGGGTAACCACTTTGGAAGAATTGTGTGACGCGCTTCATGCCCAAAGCAACATTAATCGTTCAGATATAATGGCAGTAAAGAGCTTAATAACGGTGTACAACGGTGCACAGACGGCTTTCTTTGTCTTTCCTGCCAAGGATGCGGAAAAGGTGTTGGGGGTTCAACGTGTGCAAATTGGTAGGGTATCATGCCGGGTATAGATGGTCGATTCTCCTAAGCATTGCTTCAAGTGCTGGGGGTACGATCATGCCGCTCAAAATTGCATGGACTAAACAGATAGATCGGGACTTCGTAGAAAATGTGGTCAGGAAGGCCATAAGGCACTTAGGTGCAAAAACCCTGAGCAATGTGTACTGTGCAAGGGGAACCATGTAGCTGACACTGATACTTGATACTTGGTAACTATTTATTTATATTAAAGACGAAAACTATGTAAAGGGTTTTTCAATTGGCGCGGGTTGATTTTGGCGCCCTGTGGTAGCCATTTTGTTTTGGTGACATCTGTCAAATCTTTTGTTTATTATTCAGTTGTTTATGCCAAATCATCATGGAGAGTTACACGATTGAACAGCACGTTCAAATGATAAAACTTTATTATCAAAATGAGTGTTCATTAACGCAAACATTGCGCGCATTGCGCCCATTTTTCGGTAGACGTGGTGGCCCATCCAATTTCTTATGTCCCATATTGAACCATATGGACCTAGACGACATGTGGTTCCAGCAGGACGGCGCTACGTGCCCCACAGTACACGCCATTTTATTCCATTTCAACATCTACCCGCCCTTATTGAAAAACCCTTTATTAAAACTTTGAAATAAAAAGTAAATGAAAAATTGTAATTTATTAATTTGCGGCTTTGCATGCACAAGTATACAACTCACACAAGCTTCAGTGATTTCTTCAATATTAAGTGTTTGGCACTTCGGTTTTCATCCGAAGGCTGTAATTACATATGTACAGTACCAGCCCTGTGTGAGAGTAAGTTTTTATCATTTAAAGAACCACATATGTAAGGTATTTACGTACTATCAGAGAACAAAAAATAAGTTTTCCCAATTTTCTCTAGTACCGAAATGACTGGGACAGACATTTTTTATAAGCCACTTGTTGCTGTTTTCTTCCTATTTACTGTACAGAGACTCCGCCACTCGACGATTCACCAAATATTGGCAAATAGTTCTACAAGAAATTTTCCAATATTGAATATTTTCGAATGGCCGTTAATGATTTCTTGAATCTTAGATATAGATAAAATTTTTGTCTCGTTGAGGAAAATTGGCGCTGGAATAGAGCTGCCTAAAATTAAAATTTGTTTGGAAAATAGAGAGCTATACAGGTTTTAGGAGGTACAATCGTACTCGTTAGCGGCGAATCTTACTCGATAAGTTTGTAATTGCTTTCGCATTCACATTTTTCGTCAAGTTAATCGAGCGAAGAGCCGTCACGACTAAAAGAGTAATGGCCGCTCCGGCTGCGCCTATAAATGTGTTTTGTTCTTGTAGTTGCAAGTCAGAGAATTTTAGCTTTGAACCCATACGCATGTAGAGGAATAAAGTGTGCTTTTGTTAGGAAGTAATTCGATCATTTGCCTATTTACTTTTGAATTCTTGTTATTAAAGAGTTTTCCAATAACAGGTGTACAGGTGAATAGATTGCGCTATCGAGAGATAATTAACGATTTGTTTATGGCCGGAATTGGATGGTATTGATCTGGACAACATTTATTTTCAACAAGACGGCGCTACGTGTCACACAAGCAACGAAACCATTGATCTTTTATGGGAAAAGTTTCCACACCGTGTTATTTCTCGAAGAGGTGATCACAATTGGCCACCGAGATCTTGTGATTTAACACCTTGTGACTTTCTTCTTTTGGGCCACGTGAAAGAGAAGGTCTACGCCAACAGCCCAGGGTCGATTCAAGACCTCAAAGATGGAATTCGTGAGGCTATCAAGGACATAGGGCAGCCACTTTACAATTCGGCAATTTGCATGTGGCGTGCGTTTCCATGTTGCTCCACAAATGGAGGAACCTATAGTTTTAAGCCGTCTCCGAATGCAAATGGTTTTTATGAGGAGCTTTTCATGGCAGAAATATGATACACTCTGAGGTTCGCCAATGTCTGCTCAGGAGTAAGCGCTATTAGACTTTTCCTATCATTTTGTTGTTTCAGGCACGGAGATTCGAAACTATGCACTCCCGAATGGTAGTCACACACCAACCCGTTAGGCTACTGCGAGTAGTCTCCGACTTAGTAAAAGTGCCACTCATATTTTGAAAATAAAACATCAACTTCTTGAAGGATGTCCTAGTCCTACTAAATTTGTTTATATTTTTATTAAAATATATTAGAAGCAGCAGCAGTATTGTCCGAGCTCAAAGTGGGAGTAGTTTTAGAAAGATGGGAGTGTGGCAATGTATGAAAGTAGAGCAGCGTCGGTGACGAAATCGACAGTAGAAGCAAACGTGAATGTTGTGATGGAAATAGTAACGGTAGAGTTAGCATTAGTCGGTCCGACGTTGGAAGCCGCTACCGATGTCGGCGAAGGTGATATGTGATGATAACGGACGAATAGCTACGTTAAATTTTTTTTGGTGTGTTATCGAGTGTACTTAAAGTTAATCTGGAATTAATGTGAACTACTACTCTGTCTTATTAATAAAAAACACTAACGTTTTCAATTATCATTACCTGATCCCTTGAAAATGGTCAAGGCTTCGGCCTGTGATATTCGTTCTTTAACGTTAATACAATATTATCTTAGATTTACATTGTACCTCAGTTCAGAATGTAAGAATTATTCCATAAAAGAGGAATCAATTCTATATAAAAAACAATGGGAGCGAGAACGTATTATTTATAATTTTGTCTCATATCTTTGATACAAAAGTTGTGGAAATATAAATTTTTAATTTATTGCTCAAAATTGATTAATTTAATTGATTCTATAATAAAATAGCTACTACTTATCGAAAATATTTTGCTTATATTTCTCTTTAACGATTGGAGCATCATTGAGTTTAATAATTATTGTGCTCTGTTCACAGCAAAGCCTTTAGTTTAGATTTAAAGTATTTAAGATGTTGGGGTGTTGCATTCCTTTAGTTTTTAGTTGCTGTATTTAGTAAATACGTACATAGGTATAAGTATGTATATTACCGAATTTCTAACGAATCCTTCACCGAAGCGCCAGCGTCATAAATTGTTAGGGAATTGCCACTTTATGGTCGTTAGGAAAAACATAAAAAACAGGAGGTCAAAGATAGTAACCAAAAACACTGAATTTAAGAAAAGAAAGGGAGAAAAAAATATGACACCAACAGATGCCAAAAACTGCCGGACACAAAATGCTATTTGTATAATATACACACATACATAAATACATATTTTATAAGTTTCTTTTGTAGGTGGTAAGCGCGTTAGGCCACAATTCTAACTGTGCCTCAAAGGATTGGCATGAGGATGCATACAAATTTTGCACAGATGCCACAGGAAGCGCAGCAATAAAAAGTGGAATAAATAACGCATAAGAGAAAGTTCGAGGCGTAAAATGTAGTGAAAAGTAAACGGTAACCCTTTAGGAAAGCTAACTCGCTCTCTGCCACAAACGAAGTCAAACGCCAAAAGAATAATAAACGAGCCGAATTTCTTTCGGCATAAGGGCTCTTGAATAAAATTGCGGTGGCAGTGATTAGTTTCACCATCATATACTCATCGTTATTCGTCGACAGTGATGACATTAGAAATTCTGCATAAATTTTCACCTACTAGGAGCAAAAAAAAATTTTAGTACTACATTCACTCTCCACAATGCACGTCGCTATCATTTTCACGTTCACTGTGCAATCATCCATCATTGTGAGGTTTGTGGGCATTGCAGTTACGTAAAAATGAATTGCTTTCAGCCATTCCGAAGTGAGGTGCTGCAAATCCATACATCCATACGTTCAAAGATATGTATGAAGAAGTGTATGCTTCGATTCTATTCAAACCTTTATTGCTATTTTCCCACATGCAATTTGTGAGGCGGTGACTGGATTGCTCTCTCACGTTAACGAGAACTTTGATGACTTTGGACTTTTCATATTCTGTTTGATTTTGTCGTGAGCGAATTGGACTCAAGTAAAGTGCCGAATCAGAGAAAATTTGAGATATTGTAACTGTACATATATTCTCTAATTTGAACCTGTCATTTAAGAAATAAACATTTTTGCCTTTTAAAGAAAATGTTTGCGAAACGATTATACTTACTTACATAAATGCAACATTCAGGCGCACAAAAAAAGGTTTAAAAATATTGTGTAATAAAATTTACATGAAATGGAGCTTAATTTAACATTTCGCATTCGGAAAGTGTATTTTAGAAATAGAATGTATCTTAGAAATTATAATTGTGATGATTGCGTTGTAATTTATAAGCTGCCATGGCTATTAACCTATCTAGAAATTTAATTGTTGCAAAATAAGATTATTTCTAATTGGAAAAGTATCCGTACACAAAGAAATTAAAGCCACACATTAGAAATTCATTGTAAAAAAACTAAAACATTTTACACTTTTATGAGAAATGCTTAGTCAGTAATTTGTTTTACAATTTCTTTACATTTTTTCCTAGTACATCTTTAAAAATTAATATTTACAAAACAAAAACAAAAAAACTTCACTTTAACGAAGCAGAAAAAGTTTCCATACACATGAAAACAGGGATTTCCCGCAGCATGCAGTGGTATACGAGGTGTGTTCAAAAAGTATCGCGAATTTGGTTTTTTTTTCAAACTTTATTAATTTATTCATTAATATCTATTTAGTGCCCATCAAAGTAATCCCCATGAGATATTATGCACTTGTGTCAATGAATTTTCCCTTCGATGCCGTCTTTATCTCGTCAATCGTAGCGTAGCGTCGTCCTTTCATGGGCCTCTTCAGTTTCGGGAACAAGAAAAAGCCACAGGGGGCCAGATCTGGGGAATACGGTGGCTGTGGCGTCATTAGTGTTTTGTTTCTGGCCAAAAAGTCGCACACAAGCAACGTTGTGTGAGCAGGGGCGTTATCGTGATTCAAGAACCAATTTTTGTTCTTCCACAAATCCGGGCGTTTCTGTCGGATTGCTTAGCGCAAATTGCGCATAACTTGCAGGTAATACTCGTACTCCTTATTGATCGTTTTACCCTGTGGCCAGAATGCACAACGCCTCTGCAATCGAAGAAAACTGTAAGCAAACCATTTACATTCGACCGAACTTGTCGCGCTTTTTTCGGTCTTGGTTAGTGCGGCAGCTTCCATTGAGATGATTGAGCTTTTAGTAAATTAAGCAGTTTTGGTATGCATTTTGTAAAGACTCGTCTCACGCCCAAATCATTGAAAAAAATCGGTTGGCCCGAGCCAATCGATTTGTCTAGGTCCTCAGCAACTTCTCTAATGGTGATCGATGATTGGCCAATACCATTTTCTTAACTTCATCAATTTTTTCGTCTGTTGTTGAAGTGCTCGGACGTCCGGCACGCTTTTCGTTGTTCACATCTTCTCGGCCTTCTGAGAACATTTTGTACCACCGATAAACGTTGCTTTGGTCCAAAGTAGCTTCAGCGGAATGCACCCGCGCTCTTAAGTTCGTTTTTCACACAAAATATGATACAGGTTCTTTGATCCATCTTTTTGAATAGGTAAAAATCGAAGACGAGCCGAAACACGTGGAAGTAAAGCAGATGTCAACAATTAACTGAACATTCAAAATGGCCGAACTCGTCGGCATGAGCATCAACATATCGCCACAAAAAAATCGAAACTCGAATATACGTAATCTGCGAAAATTCGAAATTCGCGATACTTTTTGAACACACCTCGTATTCATACCCAATAAAGGTTTTATTTCAGTTTGTAATTGATTTTGCTGTGACTACGTTTGGAGTTATTTTCAAGTTTTTGTATAAGAAATAGCGATGACCCTCAAAACTAAGGAAATTAGTAATGGCGAGAGAAAAATTATCCTGAAACTTAGAAATGAAGGCAAATCTTTCCTCGAAATTGGGCAAATCATAGGAAGACGTCAATTGTGCCAAAGCCACATTCTGGTCGACCTAGCAAGCTGAACGTAATTGAAAAACGAACCATATTGCAATCTGTGAATAGTCCTCGAATCACTGCTTCTCAAATTATGTAAAAACAATTCAAATTACTTTGGCAAGCATGTGCACGACGATATATAAATATAATTGGCGCGTACACCCTTTTTTTGGGTGTTTGGCCGAGCTCCACCTCCTATTCGTGGTGTGCGTCTTGATGTTGTTCCACAAATGGAGGGACCTACGGTTTGAAGCCGACTCCGAACGGCAGATATTTTTATGAGGAGCTTTTTCATGGCCGAAATACACTCGGAGGTTTGCCATTGTCTGCCGAGGGGCGACCGCTATTAGACATTTTTTTTCCTTATTTTGGTGTTTCACCGAGATTCGAACCGACGTTCTCTCTGTGAATTGCGAATGGTAGTCGACGATACTGTACGTAAAATACTTAAAAAAGATGGGTATTTTCGTGTGGCACGTAGTAAACCGTAAATGTCCGATATCAACAGAAGAAAACGCATGGATTTTAGAAACAAATATGTATGTTAACAAGCCTCCAGAATTTTGGGATTGTGTTCTGTTTTCGGATGAAAGCAAATATTGCATATTTGGCATTAAAGGAAGAAAACTAGTGTGGCGTAAGAGCGGTACTGTCCTCGAAAAGTAAATCTTGTACCAACTGCGAAGCACGGCAAGGGGAGGTGTGATGGGCTGGAGGTGTATGGCGGCGCAAGGACTTGGCACACTTGTTTTTATAGAGTTAACAATGGATCAATTTTCTTATTTACATATTTTAAAGCGTTGATGCAACGTAATCAACAGTTGGAGCTTATTGATAATTTCTGATTTCAGCATGATAGGGATCATTATCAGCATATAATGTTAAGATATGGTTGCTGTATAACACAAATCACCAATTGCGCACACCGCCCCAATCTCCAGATCTCAATCCCATTTAGCATTTGTGTATTTTACCGGAGCGCAGGAACCGTCAGCACAGTATAACTCCCAATTAAATGCTTAAAAACGTAATAATTAATGTATGGAGCAAAATTACCAAACAGGATACTTCTAAATTGCTAAATTCCATGCCTCATCGACTTGCAAAGGTCCTCAAGCGGAAAGGTTATCCCACAAGTTACTAAAACCTTAATTTTTTAAGATTTACTTAGGAAAAAATGTATAGACATTATAAAAAAATTACTGACCAGTTTTTTACAATGGAGTTTACAGTTAGTTTTTTTTACAATGGATTTCTTAATATTTTACTTTCATTTCTTTGTGTACGGATACTTTATCTGGCAAGTGTATATTGGATAATTGAGACGAATACCTACATACATACTCTAAAGTGGTGGAACAAAGTGGGAATAGCCCTATGGTCTTGAGTGAAAACCTCAACGTTACCTTAATCTCGGTCCCGGGACATCGGAACATTGAAGGTCACGATAAAGGTGAACTGGTAAGAGGGGGATCTGCCATGAATAACGTTCTTGCAGAATCGGTATTCACACCACTGGGTGCAATCAAGAATACAATTTCCTCCGATTCTCGGATTGTCCATGGAGATACCAGACGATTTGCAAAATTAGCAGAACGTTATGGCCCATCTGTAACCTCAAACAAACGTCATTATTGATAAACATGACACGACAGGACGCTTGGAGACACGCGGGAGTCATAACTGTCTTTTGGTCAGTCGGGGAACAAGCAGCCAAAGTGGGCCCCTCTCAGAACAATCTTCCATTTCCTCTGTGATTGCCCTGCCCTATTGAAGGACAGAATGTCAACCCCGAGTGTCCAAATGTGACTAAAAAATTAATTAACAAAAAGGAATGCCTACTAAATATTAAAATTTCATTGAACTTAATATTTTATTTGCGTAAAATTTGTATTTGAGTTGTGTGAATAATTTTGTCCCTTAAAAATATGAAGAATTCTGTGATGTTTGTTAATTTTTCATTCATGGAGTAAAGCTTTTTTAAGTTTATATTAGTTTTAAATAAACAATAAATTTGTGTATTTTTTCTGGAATAACATTTTTAATTACTATACATTAATTTTTTCTGAAGATACAGCTTATCGAATGAAAAATTATTGGCTGGGTGAAAAATTTTTTACCGTCTGTGTAAGTGCTTGCTTCTCACCAGTTAAGTTTCTAATGTACGAGTATGCTGATGATATAAAAATTTAGTCTTTGATTAGAAATATACGCGATGCGAGTATATTTCAAGCTGAACTTGACAACTTGTACCTATGGTGCATGAAATATCTCATAACCCAATTCGTGCTTCATAATGTATTTCGTCTACATGCAGTGGTAGCTTTCGTATGACGAAATAATTCTTCTTTCTCAGATCCATATATCTAAGGTTATTGGACTCAATTTATGTCCGTTATTTGCGTTGCGCTCTCTACATTTCTCCGAACATTTGCCTGTTGATGATTCTCGATGCCAATTGACTAATCTAACTGCATAAAAAAGAATTTCATTATCAGTCTCTTTCTTATTTGATTTAGTCTTCAGCTCCATTGATTGTACCTTTCTGTTGGATTAAATGTGCCTTGTAAGGTTTTGCGACATTTTTTCCAGTTTCACGCTGCCACCATCAAAACTGTACTTAGTCCTGTCATAAGTTCTGTTACTAGTTAAATACGTTTTAGATATGCAATTATAATACTTTTTTAATCATGTAAATATTAACAAAAAAAATTTAAAATTTCATTCCAAATGGCCACTATTTGCTTTTACACAAGCCTTCAAACATTTACAGGGTGAACGATATGAAGTGTTACCAACTTCACACTGGTTGTATCTGTAACACAGCTCATGACATCAACGTCAAAATTGTTCTAATGACAGTTCAATATATTGTTTATAAGCAATCAAAAGCATTTGCGTCTCAGTTTTGTTGAATTTTTGTTTTTCTGTGATGGAATTCAAATGTAATAGTGTGATTGAGTTATATTTGGCTGGAAAATCACAACCAGCCAGCCATTGTTCGTGAGCTCAGTCACCTCAAAGTGAATAAAATGTTTGTGTATCGCATTATAAGACCAAAAAAACCGCAACAACGCCAGAAATGGTTCGGAAAGTGAAGGCTCGACTTGAACGAAATCCACGTCGAAGTGGAAGAAAAATGGCCAAAGAAAAATTAGCTCAGGTCAAGCGTTACAAGTTCCAAAAAGCACACGATCTTTCACCCCAGCAAAAAAAAGTTCGGTGCGAAAGAGCAAAGGAGTTGTTGCGCTTGCACGAACATTGCGAATTTCTTAGCATTGTGTTTTCTGATAAAAAAAATTTCCCAATTGAGCAGTCCATAAACACACAAAACAATTGCGTTTACTTGAACGATACGAGAATTTGAGCCTACGTATGGCCACTCGAAGCAATTTCCATTGCTAGTAATGGTTTGGGCCGTAGTGACCGCTGATGGACGCTCTTCAATCATTTTTATCGAGCCTGGTGTCAAAGTGAATGCGACTTATTATCGGGAAAATGTTTTAGAAGCTGCTTTAGAGCCGTGGACACGCAAACATTTCGGTCGTAGACCATGGACGTTCCAACAGGACTCGGCATAGTCTCATAAAGCTCGTGTGAACCAAGAATGGTTAAAAAATCATGTTCCACTCTTCATTTCGTCCACACAATGGCTTTCGAATTCGCCAGACGCAAATCCGATGGACTATTCCATCTGGTCCATTTTGGAGAGCAAGGTGAGGACTACAAAATATGCCAGTATGGATGCGCTGAAAAAAAGCGACTATACGAGAATGGGCCAAAATACCTCAAGATCACATTTGTGCAGCATGCAACTCATTTTTTGACCATTTGAAGGCTATAGTCAAGGCAAAAGGTGGTAATATCGAGCTAAAGTGAATATGGTATATGTTAAAATTGTAATCATTTTTGAACAATTTTGTTTTTAAAATCAATAAAAACTAATTTCACACAAAAAAGTTATGGTGTTTTGAATAGGTAACACATATCGTTCACCCTGTAGACCATTCAGCTATTGCAGCGCGCAAGGTTTCTATGGATATTGACGTCGCTGCTCAAACCAAATATTGTTTGAGACTCTCAAAATATCTGTAAGGTCTTCGACAGGCCATATTCTCAAATTCTGCCCACGAACTGTAGTGAAATGGATTCAGATCTGAACTCAAGGCGGCCAATCTTCTGCGGTTATAAACCCAGGAATATTTTTCGCAAAGATGAAGAGATGTAACGCATTTACAAGACACTACCCCACCAAACCATTACGGAGGCTGGATGGTGGCCACGCTGAACCCTTGGAACAACAATTTTTGCGTCTTTAGAGGTTTTAGCATAGATTTTGTCGTTTTGCTTCTTAAAAACTCTTTCAACAGTGAACATTTTCTTATCTGTGAAAAGAATAATTCCATGGCCGTTGACCGCGTGCCACCGAAAAACTGCTTGCACCTGTCAAGAGTGATCTTCTTCAAGTGCGTTGTCAAAAGATCGTCTTTAATTGGTCTTGGTATGGATCTGGTCGATACAATCATTTCCCTGGATATGATGTTCTGCTTTCTGAGGGGATTTCTGCGAATTCTTTCTCTAATGGCTTTTATGGCTGCACTGGTTCGAGCCACGCGAGGACGACCACTTCTTTTCCTGTCTGTCACATTAGACATTTGGGAAAAACGATTGATAATGCGGTAAATAAACATTCGCGAATTATTAAGTTTTGTCAGCATTTTTACCACATTTACATATGCGATTTTTCTTAGCTCCCCCCTCCATTATTAACAAGCGAAATTTGCTACGAAACTGAGTATAATTTATGAGTAGACAATGCATACGACCAAAAACAAAAATAACGGCACTTTAGTTCTGCGAATTTGTTCTCGCCATTCGCATTATAAAATTTGTCACAGAATTTACGGCAAGCCTAAGTACAAATATGTATAGCTTTAACACCCCGATTGATATAACACTCTCTGAGGGAAACAATCTCTTCGGTTCATTCGACCTTGATCCCTCGGGTACTAAATTTAGCTGTCTAGGTCAGAAGTATCAAATATGATTGACGTACGATGCATTTGCAAAAATTGTAAAACTTTTCATAGAGTGATTAATTTTGAGCCATTTTGATCTATTTCAGAAGAGATAATTGAAAGAGTAGGCAAGCAATGTTATTTATTAGGTTCTCGGTGGATACTCTGTCAAAGGTCATAGAAATTTCGGTATACATATCTGCAGTCGACTTGGAATCCTGCCAACGTAAGAATGTAAGGAACATTTTTCTTAGAAATCCAAATCTGTTACCTCCAGTTACTTTATGCAAATTGAAAAAAAATTTTGTGTCATCTAGTGCACATATGGATGTGCGTATATGTATGCATGGTTTATTCCCATATACACACTCTGTTTATTTTCTCTTTAGGATCTCTAACTTATTCTCAAGTGATTTCACATCCATCTTTGCTGTCGTAAGCCATTTTCTATGACCTACCGGCAAAGCTAATGTCGAAAAATATTTTTAATAAACGCCAGCTGGCAAACAATCACATGTTTGAGAAAAGTTAGGAAAATGGGTAAGAGGGGAGAAATAACTATTAGTTTTCCTAAAATTTATGTAATTGTGGAGCGCTCTACATATTGTCATAGAATTTTTATTATTAAAGCGACAAACGCACTCGGTACTCTTTTCAAGACAATTTTGATGAAAGCTGAAGTGGTATTGCATTAGGGAAGGCGACTTGAGCTTGAAACATTTTTGGCTGATATACATATATATAAGTACATAAGTACATATTTCATATTCTTTTCCGCCATAAAGCTGCAGACTGCAACGCAGTCATGTATAAAGACAACAAGCATACTTTGTTACGTATTTATACAGTGATGGAAAAAATCATTGAAACTGTTTATACTGAAATTTTGAATTAATTACATCATGGCTAATATAGCAACGCTATTGTTAATGTGTTTAACTATAGCAACTAATTTAAAATTCTAATATGGTTTATTGAAGCATAACAGGAGCAAAATTAAAATAACTGGCGTGCCATTAAGAACGTTTCTTGTACTATCTCGGTTTATTAAATGCACCGATTATGTGAATAAGCAATCAGACAACCTCCAACTTAGTTTTTTAAACTATTTTGTTACTATCATTTTTTGCTGTCCAAATTTTAAACATTTCTACACAAATTTTTTTTCAATTTTTTGTGCAATTTGGAAAGTAGGTTTTATGAAAAAAGAAAATTATATATAGTATGTATTCTGGAAAAGCTGCAGCTGATCAAACATAAAAAATTGCATTAGAACTTTAGCTAAAAGGCTCTAGTAATTTTTCCAGTACTGCACATTTGTATTGTATCTGACTAGCCAAGCAGATATGTGAAGTGGTATAAAGAAAAAATATGGCCAAGTAGAATGAAGCAAAACCTAAAAGTTTGAAAACTTATACATTATGCAAAACAGCCAACGAACGAAAAGCCATTGCATGGTGATGCATGCAACATGACTTGGCGAATACCATGATCCGGTTGCACGAGTATATGCATCTTTCTAGACGGAAAATGAGTGCGACAGGGTGAATGCGGGTGTAGTCAATTTGATATGCTTGATATGCGAATGATTGACGTTATGATGTGGTATTAAAAACAAAGACGATAACATAAATTTGCTTTTCTTTCCAGAAGGACAAGGAATAGAGAATGGGTTAATGTTTACTTTTGGAATGGATGCTACTAGAGATGCATGGTGTGTTCGGTAATGCTTATGAATGAATGCCGTTCCTGAATGCGCTCCCATCAGCGCTGCAGGCAAAGTGGATTTTAACAAGGCATTACGATGCTTTGTGTACTATGTATGATAACACTTTTTTCTACATTCTAGATTCCATCAAATTTGTAAAATTAAAGTAATATATTTTTTGTTTATAGAGTTTCTCATGTAAATGGTTGAACGGTTCATGAGGATTGGCGAGGGTGAAAACAACATTTGCACAATGTTTTCACAAAACATCTATAGGCGATACAAAGTGCATATTTACTAATGTTTGTTTTTTAGTTTTACAGATTTTCTGAAATCATTTTGGTTTTCACCTGTGATGGTATCTTTACTCGTGTTAATGTCCACGACACCTGCCATGTTGTTGATTGTCAAAACGAGCGAGATTTTTTTAATTGTTGATGGAAAATTGCTCAACTTTGGTTTACAAAAAAAGTTATACATACCATCATTAAAAGTTTGTTACTCGAACCTCATCCTGGTGGCCTCCGCACGAAGATTGGTCGGTAACCCATCCACAGAACGGCGGATATGGTTCTCATTTCATCGTCATCACGCCCTTTCTTTTCCACCCTAATCTAGGATGTTATGCGTCACAATGCCCATTGGATGGTTTCCAGATAAGGGTATCCTGCTGTATTTTAACGGCACTCTCTAGATACCTCAGGACGTTGTGAAACCTTGCCAAGGCCGAGGGGACTATCAAGGGGAGATTAAATTTAAACACAACCTAATCTCTTGGGAAGGTCAGGTCTTCAGGGGGGAAAAACCACTAATACCAGCGGTGAGACGCCTGTGACCACACCTAAGTCAACAATCTAACGCTGTCATAAGAAAAGTTAGTAATGGCATTCCATCCATATCTGGTATAAGTAACTGACCCTTCCTCGCAATTGAGCACTAGGGAGGTAAGGGCAGCCCTGTCAAAAAACAAGTAAACCTTGTCGCCCCCACCATTCAGGGAACAGTCAGATTCAAAAGTGTAAGTAAAGCAGAAACAATCGCGTGAAGAGCCATCGGGGTGCCACGAGGTCGCCCTTCCAGATGATCTACGAGAGAGCGAACAAAGAGATCTTTCGTAGAAATAACGGAAAAAAGTCGTACCAGGGGGTTGACTGATTCCGTTGATCTATTTACTTAGGCCATCAATCTAGTGGGTGAGCTCTGGAGTTCTTTTCAGAAAGTCGTTTTCCGGGAAGATAGCCTTAGCCGAATAAGGTGCAGAGCCTGAATAGCAGACATGAATCCCGAAGTTGATATAATTGGGCAAACGCGAACTACCTACCAGCGAATGCAAGATAGCGAAGATTGGCAGAAATCATTCTTAAAGAGAAATCTGAAGAAGGCACATGTGTATTACAGTTTCTTTCTTTTCTATACTGTCTCGAAGAAAATTGCTTATTTTATACGGAGTAGTCTCTGTTGATCGCCTTAAATGCTTGTTGACATGGGTGTAGTGGTCCATCTGTCAGAATCATGGTCATGATGTGGTTGGCTACAAAATTTTCTGTAAATTACGCAAGACAAATTGGCCTGGAAGATTAAGTATGAAATGGGTCCTTCTTTCCCACTTTTGTTATAAATACCGTTTTTGCCTTCCTCCATAACTTTGGAATGTACCCAAGTGCGATACGAGTTTTAAAAATCTATACCTTCTCGGAGTAATGCTATTAGTAGCTCGAAGCAATTTATACAGCCTGGGAATCTCAACGTAGAAGCTTGGACGATGACAATATCCGATGAAGTGTCCCTTGGAGTGTTTGAGAGAAAGATTCTGAGGAAGATTTTTGGTCCTTTGCATGTTGGTGGCGGCGAGTATCGTAGATGGTGGAAAAATGAGCGGATTCGTTGGTTGGGCACCTTCTGCTTCGGGATGTCCGGCATTAAGGCTTCTTTAAGGTATCGTAGATGCTATAGGGTGGGCCATGTAAAATTTGCTTTTTGAATCGGTTAAAAAAAAAAAACTAATCGATATTTTTTCAAAGTTTTTTTTTTTATTTGGAAGATTGAACATTGCCATTTATGAATGAAAAATAATATCGTTCAAATGACTGCCACGACTGGCTTTACAGTAGGCCATTCGATCAACTCAATTTTTAAGCACATTTTCGATTGTTTGTGCTCCAATTTTATGAATGGCAACTTCGATTTCGTGTTTTAAAGCATCAATCGTCTCTGGATGGTTCGCATAGCATTTGTCCTTAACGGCTCCACACAAAAAATAGTCCAACGGGCTTAAATCGCAGCTCCGAGGCGGCCAATTGATATCGGAATTTCGGCTGATTATTCGGTTTTCAAAAACAGTAGCCAAAAGTTCGAGTGTAACTTTGGCAGTGTGACAAGTAGCATCGTCCTTTGGAAACCAAATGTCGTCCATGTCATCCTCTTCAATTTTTGGAAACAACTCGTTGCCCGATGAGACCGCCAGACCAAAAACCGCACCAAACAGTAACTCGTTGTGGATGCATTTGCTTCTCTACAGTAACGTGTGGATTTTCTGAGCCCCAAATCCGACAATTTTGCTTATTGAAATTTCCTAATTTTGTTCAAGCGTATAGCGTCCCATTTCGTAAATGTCAAACCTTTAAGTAAATTATGATTAAATTCAAAAAGCAAACGCTATATGACCCACCCTGTATTTGGTACCTGCGCCACTCAGATTATTCAGTTTCCTGCCCCTCCGATGCTTGGAGTTTGTACAGAACTTACCTTTCATGCCTTTCCAGAACTCGTGCTTGGCTATGGGATAGTTCTCTTCTTTGTTGAACCATCCCTGGAGCACAGCTGTCTTGCACTTTCCTTCCATATCTTTCCGTCCAGTTTGTAGTTTTAGTTTCTGTCGGTACCAATCCAATTTTATCATCTACTTTAGTATCTCTTCCTGGTCTGGTGGACACGTATTATCTCGGATTGAGGGAGCATAGAGCTTAATTAAATTAATGGCGGAGAAAATGTTTTCGATGACTCTGAAATGAAATTTGACAAAAAACAAAACCAAATATTTGGCCTTAATCAAATTAGAGTGAGTGTATTTAATATATGCGATTTCACAAGAGTAGTGAATGGGTCAACACGTCATTATAAGTATAGAGACTCTAACTTCCTCTGTGGAAAGAATTTTAGTCAGCAATCTCTCTGGCGCGACATACAATACTAAATCAACTCAAAAGCTGACTTCAGTATTGGCTGAGTGTTGGCACCATGATAAAAACATAGTAAAGTAGAACCGTTGTCTCAATTCGTCGGCGATGATATTAGGCGTTTCACCAAAGAATATGCAAATGTCACGTAAAAACAAATAATCTAAATATCTATCTATTATCTAAATATAAATATAAATAATTTTGAATCTACTTATAAATATTGTTTTGTAATACATATCCAATAAAATAATACATTTCTAAAAATACCAAATGCAATATCCAAATTACGAAAATTACACTGATCAACAAAAAAAAATTTCATAAAATATCTTGGAAACCAACACTTGTTTTAAGACAAGTAAGACATGCTGATTACAAATATAGAAACCGTTTGTCTCTATCACCCACCGTTGTTGAGATATTTGGCATTGACCATTTATATATGTTTAATATTGTATCAAAGCAAACAACTCGCAGGCAAGTCACAGTAGAGCATATATCGCTGAATAGAGTACTACTTAACATAAATACACATAGTTTAAGATATAATACACTTGTAAAATACATAGGTATAACGTAAAGTTCCTTAAATTAAAAGTTAGTTTGGTTTGAATTTCTTGGCTGTAGACTTGCGTTTGTGCTGACAATTTGGCATGTTGCGCTGAAGCATCCAGCAATAGTCGGCTAACATTGCTGCACTCCATCGACTTTGATAGCGTGACTCCATCACCGAGATGTCCTGATGGAAACGTTCACCATGTTCATCACTAACAGAACCTAGGTTTTCTGGAAAGAAGTCGAGATGTGAGTCGAGGAGATGAATCTTGAGGGACATGTTACAACCCATTAACTTGTACGCACTAATGGACTTCTGCACAATATTTACATAGTCAGGAGATTTATTATTTCCAAGGAAATTGGCTACAACAGACTTAAATGCCAACCATGCTTTTTTTTCAGTTCTGCTGAGTAAATCTTCGAAGTGACTGTCTGCTATGATCTTCCTTATTTGTGGACCTATGAATACACCTTCTTTCACTTTCGCATAACTCAACTCTGGAAACTTGTTGCATAGGTACCGAAAAGCATCTGAGTTTTTGTCTAGTGCCTTCACGAAGTTTTTCATGAGCCCCAGCTTTATATGAAGTGGAGACATAATAACTTTTTCACGCTCAACCAATGGCACACGCAGGACGTTTTTACTACCTGGCTCCATTTTATCTCTAATGTAGTAAACTAAACTCTATTTTCTTATTCATTCGTAACAATAAGGGATTAAAAAATGTATGTTTATGTTAATATCTTAAAAACCTGACGTGATAGAGAAAAACGGTTTTCAGATTTGTAATCAGCATGAAAAACTGCTTTAGAAAATGTAATCATCAAACAAGATATTTTTGGGTTGTTATTCAGTGTTATCACAAAATATGTATTCTATATGTATACTGAAGATTCTTTATGTGCAAATATATCCTAAAATAAGTGCACAGAAGATAAGATGTGTTTTAGGTTAGAGCATCTGACAAAAGAATTTAATGGTACATTTATATGATAATAAAAGTTAAGGTCTAAAATCTTGATACTATCATAGTATAGAAGAATTGAAGCTTTATAAAAATGTTTTTGATTTCCAGATTATTTCAGTGAAAATACAAAATCAAAAGAAACAACGGAAAGGAGAGTGTGAGACTAAATGGTTTGCAAACGTCAAAAATGTTGAGTGCCTCCCAGCAGTTTTTCCCCAACGAAGATTCTAGTATGCCATAGGGGCGGCTGTAACTTCGTCTTGGAGAGTCTTCTGCCAAGAGATAAAAAGCATTTCGGAGGCTAGCAGACTCCGTAAAGAATTATTAAAAAGTGCTAACGACCTTATCTTTTTTCTCAAAAGAGGATGGCAATGGGTCAGATAATTGTGAAGAAACACTAGAATTACTAAAGCAAACTCATTTTCCAGGCTGCTTTTGTATAGACGAAAACATGTAAGGGATCACAATAGGAGTCCAACAAATATATTGTAGCAAAGGAGCGAAAACCACACATACTAGACCTCATGGCTTCTGGCCGGTTAGCTTAACATCATTCTGGTATCAAGATCATGTATACGGTAAAGGAAAATTAGTGAAGACAACGCTGGTTGACACAATTAAGAAATCTGCAGGCAAAATATGTCGCTGTCAATGTGGTAATAAGTTTGAACACTTAAAGATAGTGGTAAAAGACGAGCTACAGTCATGGCGATTTTCTGTTATCGAAATAAACGGATCGAAGAAGATGCAGATTGAGTAAAAAATGGAATCAAGTGCTCAAAAACACTTGACATGTTGACAGTGGTATACGGTGAGAGTACTCTGAATCAAAATAATGTTTACAAGTGGTATAAGTTTTTCAGAGAAGGTCGAGAAGATGTGAATGAAGACGCTCCCTCTGGACACTCCAGCACATCAACAACCGATGAAAAGGTTGAGAAAGTGAAGAAAATTGTTATGGAGAATCGTCGAATTACAATTAGAGAAGTTTCTGAGGATGTCGGCATATAGGCATATCAGTTAGCTCATGCCTTGCAATCTTTTCGGAAATTTTGGACATGAAGCGTGTGGCAGCGAAGAAAAAGGAGTATTAACCTGAAGTTAAGGCCAGTTAGCGTAAAGCAATACTAAACAAACGCTCAGAATTGTGGAAAAAATACATGGCTACATACCATGATAATTCACCTGCTTACTCATCTTTACTTGTGAGAGATTATTGGGCCAAAAACAACACCGTTATCATGCCTCAGCCACGGCATTCCAGACGAAGAATTGGAATTGGAAGATCTCAGCTGTGCGGAAATCACGGGTATTCTAAAGTTGTTAACCCATTTAATTAGCTCGAGTAGAAATTGAGATAGTTTATCGAAATTTGATATGTAAGGTAATTTTGGTTTAAGTTAAGTTGACTTATACTACAGATGAAATAGGTCGGTAATCTCTCAACAGTTTTTTATTCTTTATTGAAATTAGTGAATTTATGCTTTGGATATCAATCTTCCGCTATGTAATATCCAAGGTAAAAGAGGAAGTAGCCCAGGTTTTGGGTTCTGCGTGTTCCTTTTCCACAAATTCAGCCAGGATTGCGTTGTTATTAGATTACTGGCATTACTGCTACTATTCTTTACATCTGACCTTCAAAAGATCTAGCGAATTACATGTTAAAGAATGCAAAATATCTTACTTGAGTTGATATAACTAGTTTGAAGTGAAAGCGCCCGATTAATAGTATTGTAAAGTAAAACAGAAGATACCATTGCGTATGGTAAGCTTGCAAGTATCTTAGAAATTCCTGCTAAACGCCAAATTGCTGGACGCATGAATGACAAGCTTGCGCCTTCCCAGGTGCCATGACGTCAGTACAAAAATTAACAAACAAGAAGAAGAGGAAAGGGTAAGAGGAAGTGAGTGGAAAGGCAAGAATATATGCACATAGGGATAAATCGTGTGCCAGAATATGCATACTTATGCATTTCCACACAAAGGTTTGTTTATTTTCTGTACTGACGACACTCATTCGTGGAATTGGCCAAAAATAAAGAACTGGTTTTGCGAAGGTGCCACCTTATATATTTTCTACAAAAATAAAATCAAGGCGCATGCGTAGAAGGTAGTAGAATAGCTAATTTTTTTTTCTTCCGATTTGGTGGTTTTACTGTAAAAATGATCTGCTTTTATGTTGTTGTTTCGCTTGTTTGTTTACAATGCCTTTTCAAGTTTGGAACGTTTGTGCAGTATTTGCTATAACTCAACGCTAAGTACCATTCATCAGAAATTTATTCCATGCGGAAATTAGGTATATTAGCAATAGCTAAGTCTATCAGTGTATTGAATCAATCACTTGAGGATGTGCATTCGCTTATCTATATAAGTATACTGTAAAATATACATATGTATATACTTATTGTATGTATATACATACGTAAATGCAAGAAATCACTCATGGTGCCATATTTTAAGTCAATTTGTTAGTGCCGAGCGGCAATCTTAACGATCGCTGGAAAATTACCACTTAAGCAAATTAGAACACATGAAAAATTTGCATAAGATTGGCATCTGAGTGGCAGGAAGGTGCACAAAAACAACATACATATGGCCATGTGTATGTTCATATTTGCAGCATATAGTACATGATATGCATTGCAAAGATAACTGACAGCATCAATTCTGCGATGAGAATCTGCACGAATTGCGGCGAATAGGGCTGCGAAGAACACGCGCCATAGGTATATTTATGTGGTTGCTGGACTACCATATACATATGTCACCCTTTTGGAAACTTTGTTTATGTGCCCCTTATTTACAATAATTTAAATTAAAATTGAGTATATTTAATTTGGTTTTATAATTGTCAGTCATTATTATTCAATTTAATTTTTGATTTCTAGTTAAACACAGTTTATATAAAGTTGTGTCGTCGTTGAAAACTTTGATAGCCAGCTTCAGAAAAAGTTCTGCAATTTTGTAAATGAAAGCTTTTTTTTTTTTAAATTAAGGTACAAGTAGTTGTTGCTTATAAGCACTATAAGTACGCAAAAAGTTTGCATTTTTATGCAACAGTAAAGCGATTAGTATTTAAGTTTCTATTACCTCTTACTTCTATTTCACAATAAATATCTGTATCAATATTTATCACCAATCATGGTTCTATATATTTTTCCATTAAAGTTTGACATTTTCAATGTCATTCTCATTACAGCGGCATATCTTAAAGCTATGTTTGCCTTAGACATAATCTTACTTAACTTGGGTCAACTCACGTGAAACCTACGCTACGTAAAATCTGTCCCTTTAGCCGAATGGCAGGCAATGGCAAACTTCCGAGAATACTTCTACCATAAAAAGGCTCCTTATAACAAAAAAAACATAAGCCGTTCGGAGCCGGCGCGAAACTGTATATACATCCATTTGTAAACAAGCTCACCACAAATGGGAGGAGGAGCTCGTTCAATCACTCAGTAAAGGATGTAAGGGTCAACTCCTCTTAGAGTCTTTAGAAACTTCTAAGTGCAAAGAGAACCGTGACCGTATTTTTCACCTATTTTGACTGATTATTGATTTATCGTAAAAATGTAGTGCATATGGCACATATGGCGCCAAAGCAAACTGTCGAAAATAAAGACAAGGAAACAAAAAAAAAAATATTGTTAGCCTTTACTATGAGAAATTAATATGGGTCGTGCAACCGTAATGATGTGCTGAGTAACAATTTCTAAGTTCCTATGAAAATTAAGAGAAGTTTAATCCTTGGTTAACACAGCTTTTAGTGCACTGAAGTGAAGTAGATACACATGCAATATAATAAAGAGTAAAGTGGTGTAAGTGGCTTTTGGGATCTTTAAATGTGAATCTGATCAGACCAGAGAAAGACATATTTCCACAATTTAGTTCCTAAAGGATAATTTCATCCGCTCTATTTTATCTGAAAATGGCCAAATTTGGGAATTTTGAAATTTGCACGTTATAATAATTCAACTGGCTCCCAAACACATTGTTTCTTGATCATTTTCAGTATGATTAATAACATACTTCTGTGTTATCATTCCCTCTGACCAATAAATCTTTAGACCAAGATGAATACTGCCGGACTGCTGTCGCTATTGTCGTTTGTTGGTATTGTGGCTGTTACTGCTAATGCTGACTTACCTTCGAGTTTTATTAATATGGCATATCATTTTACAATCTGTCTAATGAAAGCGTGACCGACATTACCTAGAAACTATTTGACCAATACAATTCTAACAAACTGCATTGTATGGGCTTATAATATTTACTATACGCAATATATTCAATAAAAACTATGTATAGTCACCACTATTAGAGCCAAGTTACACGATGATTTTACGCCCAGGGTGGAAAATCATACATGCAGAGCTTTGGCAAAAAATGTAGAGAAGTCAACGAGGTAGGCTTGCACGCACGGTCAGCGAAATAGAAAACTCTCTCCAGGATCCTGAAGGCTGAATGCTTGGTACGGTAGTACCTTTCTGAAACACTAATTTGCTTCCGGGGGTGGGTACTACCCGGGACAGTGATTGTGTCAAAAGGGCAAGCTCCAGAAACCATTGGCTGAGCCATGTGGTCTGATGCCACCGACGTTGACATGGGTGTTTCTCCTTCTGGAGTTCCCGTGACACCTGGAGGGACGGAGACAGCAAGTTCGGCTTGTCTTAAGACAGGACCGTTCTTGCTTCTCGAAAGTTTCGTTGCGAGGGGGGGTCTACTTCTGGCACCAGACGTTGAAGGAATGTCGTCACTAACTTGTCTTGAGACAGGGTTGGGGTGGTGACCAGTAGTAGGCCTCGCTGCCGTGGAGGCAGTCCCTGAAGAGACGGAGTGAGAGCCGGATCCTGGCTTAGCCACAGGCTTGGCCCCACTCGTGTGTGTGATCTTTCCTGTTGAAAGACCTGACCTTCCCGTAGGATTGATTGTGCCTTTATCCGAGGCTACGGTCTTTTTATGCCTGATCAATTCATAATCGTCCGCGTTGCTCGACATGGCAAGCGTGGCGGACTAAACTTTTTAGGGGGAAAGGGGAAACGTCGACCATGATAGTCCCCTCTACCATGGCAAGGTCATTCTACCTCCTGAGGTGACCCGGTTTCAGGAGAGCGCCGTTAGAATACCACTTAAGCCTCATTCCCGCGCCAGGGAGACCAACATGATGAGGTTATTTGTTGTTATATTAATAAATTGTTTATATTAGCACTAAGTGTCTAGTCAGTAAGAACCCTTGTGTTTTTTGACTAACTTGAAATAAATAAATAAGTTAATTTCAAATCCCAAGTATCGAGCTTCTTCCTTAGCCAGGGACAGCTTTTCTCTGTATTCTATCGAATGATGAATGGCGATGATTTCATAAAACTAAATATCGGTGGTATCGTGGCCCATGGCATTGGCATCTCAGGGTTTCGTTCAGCAAGAATATCGAGCTTTCTGCAATTTTCATGAAAGCCTGGCAATGCTAGCTTTGGTTGTTCGTAAGATAGCCTTCTTCCCTTCGGATTGCATATGAACGCGAATAGGTGTGGGTTCTAGAACAACATCCCCTGATGCCGTGCGACATATACATATGGCTTTTTTTATGTATCTACACACAAGCAAGTCTTCACAAATTTGTTAGTGTGTTTCTCACTGTTTGTTTCGTCGTGCGATTCTTTCAGACTACTGCGCCTGGGGAAATCATACGCCTGATTATAGCTGTGTAGATCCATCGGGATATTTGTGGTGTACATTCCCCATTTTTGTGTGATATGCAAACCCCCTCTGTGCGCACGGGCCTGACTTATGCTATAAATGAAGGGTATAAATGTATACCATCAACACCAGCTGATTTTAACGGCTCGAAGCTGTTTACGGCCCGCTTCAATCTTTGCATCGCACATATTCAAGTACTGCGTGGGGCATAAAAATATCAGTTTGGTTTAGTAATTTATTGAAAACGTAAAAGTTCGTTTAAAGTTTCCCCGCTTAATTTTTTTAACTCAATATGACAAAATCTGGGATTTAGCAAGTCGATCCACTAGTTCATATTTACAATGTACATATGTATGAACTTTTAGATGCACAAACATCTTCACAGGTAAGCAGACATTTTAATGATATTAAATGTGAAAATTACGGTGTAATATGCAAGTGAAGTGATGCAGTATTTGCATATACGTACATATGTAATTTACAAATTCGTATACCACAAATTACAATCATGGCAACTGGAAATTATACGGACTTGCAACGGACATTGCCACACAAATGTAGGCGTATTAATTAACAATTGGCAATATTCCAAATAACACTCAACTTCATATCACGAGCATACATAGGCAAGTAGATGGGTTCATTTTCATAACTGGCTGGCACTCAGCCGTGATGAGAACTTCAAAGGGGAATATATGTATGTACGTGTATGTGTACATAACAAATTTCGAATTACGTAAATTCTCATTAGCCTAATTAAACATGAAATTGAACAATGTGCAAATATTTTGCATATTCGCATTCGAAAATCGGCGTCGCTGCAGCACCCGACCGCAATAGAACACATTTCATTTTGAGAATGTGCGAGAGATCGGTAAAGGTGTGTGTGTCTGGTGTTGCAGCGTGCATGCATTACTGCCGCAATTCGTCACTTACAATTGAGCCAATAATTAGCAGCTGGGGCACGTTAAGTAAATACTCGACATCGCTGTCATACAAACCATGATCATTGCCATATCCTGTATTCCTGGCCTCGTGTGCCAATAGCTTGCGAATCCGAGCAAGCAATGCCACACATCAATGTCAGACACGTTGCTCACAATGCATTGCTTTCCTTTAGTTTGCTGATTTCCGCAACAATGAGTTGCTGGTATTTGGAAATTGGATCGAAAATTACACCGGCTTGCCGCAATGGGCGAAACCAATCTACTATTTGTCTAGCATTGTAGTTTTGCAAATTTTTGAAATTAACTAATGGGACAATAAGCCATGTGAAACGTAATGTACGGTTTGCGAAATGCGGTCAATTGTACGTGCATACATATAGTATATTAATATACATAAGTACATGCATATTTATGTAATCCTAAATGTATGGCTGTTGCATTCAGCACCGAGATTCAGTTTGACAAAAAGCAAAAATCACAAAGTTTTAATGGAAATTTGAGTTTTGCCGGATGAATACTTGGACTATTTCAATAAACAAACCCGAAAAAATGTACTCTTCGCTTCAATATTTACATCACAATACACCAAAGCCGTCCTATGCCAATGTGTGGATACTTTAGTGCATACTTATAAATGCATATAAAGTAGGTACATATACTCCAGTAGAGCAGGCAGTGTTACGCATTAACGCCGTAGTTGTAAGTCAGTCTATTTTCGTAGGATTTTTGAAGTTCTGAAGTTTTGTTGGGAATTTCATTTAACTCTTCTAACCCTCTTCTGAAGTCACATCTAGTTGTTGAATTCCGGTGCCAACTCATGAATATTTAAAAGTTTCACTGCTCTGTTAAAGAAAAAGTTGTGGATGCTGCTCCATAGTAGATATTTTCATACCTACATGTATAATATACATATTAACACTACGTTGCTCACAGTGGTGTGGTGAAGCAGTAGAGCATCGTTCAAATAAAATATTCTCTTGAAGTCTGAAATTCATCATTAAAAGTTAACTTATTGTTAGTTTAACTAAATATGCAGGGAGGAATATTGCCAAGGCCAGAGTTTTAAGGGGAATGAGGTTTTGAATTTTTCGATTTACATGAATTAAACGAATTAGCAGCACCAATTAGAAAAGTTGGTTATTCCTTCAAGCGCTTAATATGCATATTAAAATTTATTGCTTCGTTTGAGCTGGCAAGTATAATAAAAACCGATGTGAATGTGGATATGTATTTTTACAAATTTTCATTTAATGAGATAAGTTTCTGGACAACAAACAGTCAAAAATTTGCATTTCGTGCAACGATTACCTGGTTTCTTTTGAGATATTCTATAAATTCAGTATTTTTCATGATTTTTGTTTTATTTACTAGGTCGCCCTCATCTGCTTCGCTGAGTGTATGCAATTTCTGCGTTTTACGCTTTTTATGAAATATTCTGCAAACGATGCTGCGCCGCCTGGACTATGTGCTTTAATAAAATATCATGATATTTGCTTTCAAAAAGGAAATTAAGAAGTTCTACTTTAAAAATGAAAGACCGGTTTTGAAATATTAATATTATTCGAGTGCGTTGTGGTACACGGCGTTGTTTGCCTATCAGTGCCTGTGTAAATATATAATATATACAGTACCGAAGGCCTCCCAACGAGCGGGCATGCAGCGTAAAGTTGACGGTGAAAAAAGCATGGTGACTCCAAATTGACTGTCATACTGTCAATGATTATTCCGGCGCCTTGATGATAGTAATTAGAAGCGGTCTTCGGGTGATTTTTCACCCATTTCAGAGCTTGTGACAGTATAAGGTTCATATACCTTTTTAAGAACTGTTGAATCAATTGTATTTGTTTTAATATGACTCCTGTATTTTATATTATACTCACAGTTTTATTTACCTTAAGAAGGCAGCTATTATTTAAAAAGTTACATAAAGAGTCTTCATATAAGAATTTCATAGCACGCATGATTCAATAATAAAAGGTTGGCTCAGTAAGTAGCTTTCTCGTTCTCTCTTGAAAATCAGCTCCCTTAGCAAGATACTATGTTGCTACCTGTATACATTTTGCGGAAAGGTGGAGCAAAAGTAAAATTTGTAGAAAAATATTTTATTTCCAAAATGTTGATATGGAGTGCGTCGTGACATACCACTTAAATCAGAACATCGTAGATCATTATTTTAGGTAAGATAGACTTTTTGACAACCAAAGATCAATGCATTTCAAATGTAGGTTGCGGAAGTGCTTACTGGGAAAGGTTGTTTTAAAAATATATAAATTCTCAGAATATCTAGCCATAAGTAGTTAATCACATCCCTCAACACTGCAAGTTTTGCTGCTCGTAGTATTATGCAAACTGATGAAACCAAGTGGCTTGGCTTAAGCTACTCATCAATGAAGAATTTAGAAACCTTTCCTTCTGATGAAGGAGCTCACGTTTTACAACAAACTAAAATTTAACAAAGAGCTAAAATAGGGAAAAGAGTTGGGTAATCTCCACTAGGTTTAATTATAAGAAAGCTGGGATCGACTGTTTCGACTGAACATGTTTCCAATGAGCCTACCTGCATATGGTTGAAGGAAGTGCCCAGAGCTCGTGAGTGTCAGCCCCAACGTCAAGCAGCTTTTTTCTAAAACGAGATCGTATCAATTAAAAATTTATATAAATTCAAAATAAAAAATACTAAAAAATCCCTGTAAATATAAAAGTAGATAATTAAAATAAGTATAGGTAGTTTGCCAAGTAGTTAAAAATGTCAGAACAATCGTGACTAGGAAGTTAAAACTCCAAATTGACATAGGAGAATCGTAGTGAAGTAAGGTGTAAGTATGTTCAAAGTTTGTTTTTAGTCAATTAAATGACCGATGAATCCGCTTTTTCTATAAAATAACTCATTTTTTTCTTAGGTACCCTATTAGCTTTTTTTATGGGGGTTTGCTATTGTCGGGCGCGCGCTTTTCGAAAATCCATTCGGCTACCGCGGCCGCTATATACGAGGTGTGTTCAAAAAGTATCGCTTAATTTTGAATTTTCGCAGGTTACGTATAATTTCGATTTTTTTGTGGCGATATGTTTGTACTCATGTCTCTCACTCATGCCGACGAGTTCGGCCATTTTGAATGTTCAGTTAATTGTTGACAGATGCTTTGCTTGCACGTGTCTCGGCTCGTCTTCGATATTTACCTATTCAAAAAAATGGATTAAAACCTGTATCAAATTTTGTGTGAAAAACGAAATTAAGTGCGCGGGCGCATTCCGAATGTTGACTGTGTCATACGGAGAAGCTACTTTGGACCAAAGCAACGTTTATTGGTGGTACAAAATGTTCTCAGAAGGCGGAGAAGATCTGAACGACGAAAAGCGTGCCGGACGCCCGAGCACCTCAACAACAGACGAAAAAATTGATGAAGTTAAGAAAATGGTATTGGCCAATCATCGAATCACCGTTAGAGAAGTTGCTGAGGACTTAAACATATCGATTGGCTCGTGCCATTCGGTTTTTTCAATGATTTGGGTCGCCGCCAAGTTCGTACCAAAACTGCTCAATTTCGACCAAAAGCAGCATCGCAGGAACATTGCTAATGAGATGTTGGACTCTGTCCGCGACGACCCAAATTTGCTCCAGAGCGCCATAACCGGTGATGAATCGTTGGTTTATGGTTATGACGTGGAAACCAAAGTTCAATCATCTCATTGGAAGCTGCCGCACGAACTAAGACCGAAAAAAGCGCGCCAAGTTCGGACGAATGTAAAAGTTTTGCTTACCGTTTTCTTCGATTGCAGGGGCGTTGTGCATCATGAGTTCTTGCCACAGAGTAAAACGGTCAATAAAGAGTATTACCTGCAAGTTATGTGCAATTTGCGCTAAGCAATCCGCCAGAAATGCCCGGATTTGTGGAAGAACAAAAAGTGGCTCATGCATCACGATAACGCCCCTGCTCACACATCGATGTGAAGAAATATGGGCCGATAGTTCCTGCAGCTCATTGGCCGCATCAAACATCGCTCATAGGCTGCATCAGGCCGCACGATGAACACTTTTCACAGAGCGTCGATTTTTGTAATGCAAATGTACGTTTTGTAAACGTTGATGAGGCGTAAGACTTTCCATGATGAAATGCCAATGAATACTGAAAAGGATTATGTATTAAGTTTGCCAATAGTCCCGCGTGATCTGTCAAAAAACCCTATTGGAAAAAGTACCTCCAATCTGATCATCCGGTTTGTATTAAAAGGGTGATGTAGTCCGCTCTTGGGAAAGACTTTTTTCGAAAACAGGAATTATTATTACATGGAAAAAGAACCGCCTATCAGGTAATTATGTATTTAGGGAAATTACTGTTTTGTACTTCAATTATGCTTAATATAAAAGTTATGCTAAACATGAAAATGTTAGTGTTATGCGTTCTCCCTTACATGACACTTGAGCACACGCGATATTTTTTACTGATATTTACTCAGTATTCGATATTTTGTTCCAACGCCAGCGATAAGTAAAAGTATAAATACTAAAATCGAATAATCACTAGGCATGACTTGAATGCAATTTGGGTTACAAGAATTGTTATTCGTATGGGAATTTGCCATGCGTGTTAGAATAACTTTTTTGATTCGAAATGAATTCTCAACGCAAAGTAAAGTTTGTACGTTTGTGTGATGGTACGCATATTCGTCTGTGTGTTTATACATTTAAATGCTTAGCAAGGCTTCAACCCTATTCATACACTTTAAAAATGTTATAATATTCAGACTGAAGGTTTCGTAAAAATCTTTCGTTTCACACCTATATTTTATTATTATATAACTTGAGTATAACTTAATTGAATTCGACTATTCAAACATGTGGCAGCCCTCTTAAAAACATTCCCAAGGTTCAACCTTTCTCTCTCTTCACACCCTTATTGTTATGCATATTGCAGTTACCTGTTAATTTGTTTTTTAAACAAGTGTCAATCTTATCATATTTTAGTTTTTAGAAATAAAAGCCATTTATAAAGTCAAAGTGGTCTAGTTTGCTTACATTCTCATTGAAATTCATTGACCGTAAAAAGTATCAGATTTGGACATTCAAACCACCAAATTGCTAAATTGTTGGTTTTGTCCTACGCTATCACCTTGAACGAGTTTAAATAAAAAATAAAAAAATTGGCAGAAAAAAGGATGAACAAATTCGCTATTCTTTTGTATTAGATGCGAAAATTTCAAAATCATAGTACGAGTGATTTAATTTTAATTGGAGGCCATCCGCCCAGCACAGCGGATTTTTCTCAATATTCTAATTTATTTTCAGCGATTATCGCTTTATCGCTGAGCGATAGATACATGTCAAATAAATTTCAGTAAATTTTACCGGATATTTTATATTTAAATCGATTCCTAGTATCTATGTACATACATATGAGCATATTGAGAATAAACACACAAAGTTACAGAGTCTAATTCTTAGTGTTTCCGTAGATACAAAGCCCAAAGTAGACGAGCGTCAAGTAGTTGCAGTGCGGCGGAACGACTAGACTGCAACTATGAAACAAGTTTTCTCGACTTTTCATTTATATGATTTCTTTTTGGCGGACGTAATTGAAAACAAGAACAAACAACTAATGCACCTTTTGAAAAGAATCATAGCTAAATTCCCTTGAAGGCCAATATGCTCGACTATATTATACGTCGCTCTACGAATTTTTAACGTGGAAGGAAAATGCGGAGCTGTAACGGATTTGATGACATGTATTAGTAAAACGCCCGTCTGCCGTTCGAATATAAGAAATTAGCAGAAGGCCAAGTAAAGGGTACAGAACTACAAGTGATGCTGTCAGGTAACACCACTCAGTTAAACAGTTTGCTGTTCTTTGTACTTTGAGGAAAGTTTACTGCCACTGTTCAACTGAAAGGTTCGAATAACGACTGGATTTTTCGCTTTGGTGTGCTTGGGACAATTACAACAGATCTCGGTAGGCAGTTCGAGAGTGCACTATTTATACAGTGCAACGACTTGGTGTTAACCATTTATGTACAATGTCCTATCACACACAATCCACTGGAATGGTAAAGCGATGGCACCGCATGCTCTTACTGTCAAACATTATCTTCAAAGACGACTTAAGTACAAACTTCACAGAACACGTGTACGGTACGACTCTTCGACTGCTATCCAAATTTTTTTCCGATAACAAGCCTTCTAAGGAAGATTTCAGGTGCACTATGAATTATCTTCACCCTGTTGACGCATCGTGGCATGCAACGATGAGAGATTTGTTCATCCCGTTTTGAAATCGTGTGATGAGGTGTTTGTGCTTCACTTACATTGTTTTACGTAGAACTATCGACAGAGTCAAATGTGCTTTTAAGACACCCTGGAAGAGGGTAACGTTTCACCCATTTCATAAATTGAATTACGTTTTAATGTTACGTTTTAAAATAACGTTTTCTTTAATTTTAATATTGCCACTTCACTAACACTAACCACTCAAACAGAAATTAATGAAGAAAACGTTTTTTCTAATAGTGCTTACCACTCGACAGGCAATGGCATACCTCCCAGTGTATTTCTGCCATGAAAAAACTGCTCATAAAAAAAATCTGCTGTTCGGATACGCACTCTACAAATAGGAGAAGGAGCTCGACCAAACACCGAAAAAGGGAATAAGCGCCAATTATATATTGTATATATAAACATATATATATTATATATAAACACCATTTTATCCTCGGTTATACAACTCTACCAAATTTGACACTTTCTGTTTACTAATGGTATAAAAAATATTTCCAAGGTCATCCCATGAAAGAAATAGGAACATTTATAGGAAAAGTTAAGCTGGGGAATAAAATTAAAATTTTGATTTTTACTTTAACCCTTTTTGAAATCAGCCAAAGTCATATATCAAAAGGTTTACAGTTAGAAATAGGATTCTTACATGATTGACCCACTGCTATTTCACAATTAAGTCCTACTTACATTTTATTGCGCTAAAAATTTGCGCAGAAATATGAAGATTTACTGCCAGAAATATGAATATTATTTTATTATGTCGATCCTCTTCAACATTTGTTTTTTAGTTCTCCCTTAGTTTCTCCTCTCACATGTTTTAAGTTAGAATATACATCCTTTGTTCGAAAATATATAATATAATATACATATTTGTAGTGAGTTTTCTTATACTTTATTTTTTGTACATAGTGCAGTAGTACATAGCCCATCCATCCTCCTCTCGAATAAGTTTTTAATATATTATATTATCGGAAGAAATCCATGCCGCATGTTACGACATGCATATATACATATTTACAGGCAATGCCGATGCCGAGGATATTGACATCATCGCATCCCGTCCTAACGTATGGTGCAGAAGCGTGGACGATGACAATATCCGATGAACCGTTGTTTGGGGTGTTTGAGAGAAATGTTCTTCAGAAGATTTTTGGACCTTTGCACGTTGGCGACGGCGAATATCGCAAGCGTTGGAACGATGAGCATAAGAGCTTTACGACGACATAGACATAGCGCAGCGAATAAAGATCTAGCGGCTATGTTGGCTGGATCATGTCGTCCGAATAGATACAAATGCTCCGTCTCTTATAGTATTCGATGCGGTACCAGCTGGTGGTAGGAGCGGGAGAGGAAGACCTCTTCAGCGTTGGAAAGATCATGTGGAGGAAGACGACAATTAAAAAGAAGATATTGGGAACAAATATATGTAATAAAAATTGGAAAGCTTGTTTACCGCGACATTTGCGAGAGTTAAGTTACGATTTTATGTTTTTCCTAAGAGCTGAATTCTTTTAAATTTTTGGTTTTAGCATTGGTTCGGAACTATCGTAAAAGACATGCAGCGGCCACTAGATTTAACCATTTAAATTTAGTACTCAGTTGTTTCGAAATATTGAACATGTGAAGTTCGACGATACCTAATCCTTCTTGGGCATCACCGTATGAAATTCACGTGAAGCGGACTAGCTCAATAGTACTAAATTACGTAGTGGGGTATGTGTGCGTAACAAAATATTCATATGTACCTAATTGCGCATTGAGCATACATATATAGGTAGGTATGTGTATTCATTATTGCCTCCCATCCTAGCTTCTGTCTTTCTTTGTTTTCTGCCCTCATTTGAACATCTAAAATTATTGATTTTTTCTCTTTTATCTTTGTCATTTCACGTTTTGTATGACCACTTGACCACTGACTAACAACGCTTGACTTTGACACCTTCATTCATGGTACATGCATACATTCATAGGTACAGGTACATATGCACACACCCAGGTACTCTGAGCCACTCAAAGCCCCAATAATTCCACTTAATTTCTTACACATCTATTCTTCCCTCCTTTTTCATTCTTTACTTTGTTAGTACTTCACCTGACGTTAATTGGTTTTGATTGACGCTGTCTGTACCACAGATGGTGGCACTTTGGCCACTTTCAACAACTTGTGTTCTTATTCTATGCACGAGCATGCGATTCATTGTCCTTCCACCACTCCATTTATTGATTATTGGTTCGCCCAATCATCCATAGTAAGTTAGTTTATTCTTTCAATTATTGGGTGAAGAGAATATCCTCAAAGCCAACGACAAACAAACAAATACAAAGAGTATGCATGAGCACGTATGCACATACACAAACACAATCTCATTGTGGAGTGAATGTTTTGCGGCTTTGTCTGACATGGCAACGGAAGCGGAGCGTGCCGATTGAAACCAACTGTGATTTGAGTATGTACATTAGGGTGACCCTTAGTTGTATGTAGAAAAATACAATTGTGCGGTATCTTGGTCTCCCCTCCTAAAAGTATGCGAAAACGCAAATTTTTTGCCGGAACGAAATAATTATAACGCGCCGGTATCTCAAATAACAATAAATTCTTTTTGTTTTCTTCACTCTTATATTCTTAATTCTATTGTAATATATTTTTATATATTGCAGCATAATAATAGCTGCTTTTGCTTCACAACCTCCTAGGGAGTAGTGAATAAAACCAAAACAAGTTCCCTTGAATCCAACGTTGCATCTGACTTAGCAGCACTGTATTACTTCGTCTTAACAAACTGTTATGCAATAGCATTGATGTTCAAAGCGTCTGGTCCGCAAGTATGCAAAATGGTTTGATCCCTTCATAGGACGGTCAAAAGAGAAGCGTCCTGCTCCTCACAGCATGTCGCTAAAATTGTTGTGTAATTCCGTGACATTTCAAAGCATTGCGCCTAAAGTATGCAAGTAGTAAGTGATACTAAAACCTGAAAAGTATTAAAAAGGTAATTATTTAAATTATGTGTGTCCATTTTATTATTGCAATTTCATTATTTTCTGTTTCAGGTTCTTAGTAATGTTACGATATGCTATAGACATCCAGAGTGCATGATGAGGAGAACCAGGTACCAGGTAGGAATTATGTGCTTTCGGTTATTCCTAAGGATATATAACTCAATCTTACTTATTTGCTCTTTTAATTCTTATTTTATAAAATCAGTTACATTATCTTTAATATAATATCATTTAAAATTTTTTCCAAAACATCATTTTGGAGCAAATCTTTAAAGTTATTTTAGTCTATGTACTTTAATTTCCCTTGAAATCACCGAAATAATTGAACATCCTAAATAATGTTTACTGGAAAATAATATTTAAAAACTCCCTTTAGTAAACGTGTAGACTTATCATGATGACAGGGTAAATGCACGAATACTAATATTATTCAAAGTTTTTTCTCTAATAATATAGCAGTTTCCTTAATTACGCTTATGTTAGTCGGAAGGAAAAAGTTGCAATATTTTTTTCCAAGTTCTATTCAAGCATCTGACAACTTTGGAACTCCAATTAATTGTCAACTTTTTTGGTGAGTAGCAATAAATGGAAGAATACTTCTTTAATTCCTGGTTTTCTCTTTATATACGGACGATTACTTTACAGAGAGATGACTTAAAAAAAAAAGTTAACAAATCTTGTTTATTCAACGGAAGTTTGGTGCTAAGAATTTGAGAAAATTTCATCCCAGCCAATAAAATAATTAACCGAAAATTATATACTCTCATTTTAATAGGTCTAATGTATCCTAATGTATCCTAATTGGATTAATTGCTGTTATTTCTACCACTTGCTCTTGTACCCAAAATAAGATAAATTGCAACCATTTGCCATTGGAACATGAATATATTCCGTATTTGCAAGAGTTCTATTTTTCATCATATATGTATGCCTGAAATATCGGGTGCGATAGTTATTCTGTTCTGTAACTCTGAAATTAGTTCACCAATTTCTCTGATTTTAGTCATTTTAGAAAGGTGATAAAATGGAGAATCTCAATTTTTGCCTATTTGCATATTTTTAGGGGTCACACCGAAAATCTGAACTCTTTTCAAAATAAGTGTCACCCTAATGTAAGTACATGGTGTGTATGTATGTACCTCTATACGGACGTGTGAATAAATTTTTCCCTTATTTTGTGTTTTACGGTAAAGCTGTTTCTTCGCTTATTATTATTGTGCTCGGAACTCTGGGAAGTCACGCAAACGGTAAAGTGTGAAAATGCTAATACTCGTACACGGATGGTTTTATATTTGCTAGATTATTGAAATGAATGCAGAGTAATTGACCACGAAAGTTTGTTATGATGGCCACGCTTATTTGCAAATAATGTATTACGTATACAACGGCACAGAATGTTAATTAGCTCACATTTACTACCTAATTCATAAAACTAATCAGTTTATTTTTCTAATCAAAAGAGTTTGTATTTCAATTTGCCGCAGCAGCCAAAAAATTTACGAAGCCTTACTATGAAATATTAACGTCTTACTGTTAATTTTACAACTCTAAGAGTTATTTTTCAAAAAATTTTGTTCAGATTTCATTTTTAACCATATACAAATATATAATATTGGCTACATATTTAAATATGGATAATGGAACCTTGCCTCCCCGCTAAACAACAACTGATTACTCAACACAAAACATAAACCAAAGGCAGATGTGAAAACAAAAACAATTACATTTAAGTTATACAGACTATTCTTCGATTGCCAAATAATATGCTAAGGCACCTTTTAAATTGAAATATTTTGTTTTTAAAATTTATGGTTATGAGTTACGTTTCTATTTGAAAAGTTTTTTTGTCCTTTTCTGGGCTACAGTATTACTTCTTCTGATGAAAATTTATTTATTTTAATAATCTACAGTACAAATTACCTTACAGACTAGACACAGATGTAAAGAAAAGCCAGTCAAATTTTGCAACCATAATATTAGCCGTCAATATAAATACAATATTAACTAACTAAATTTAAATAAAAAAAATCTGATTAATTCTTCAAGTTGCTCCAATTCTATTGATACAAATAAGATTTTCACTTCTTTTTACCATAACCCTTGTTTTGTTTACATTCTGTATACGTAATCACTGCACGTCACACGCTTAAAAAAAGTTATCAAAATATTCAAAACAGTTTTATTAGTTTAATAAAAGTAAAAAAAATATTTTTTTATATATTTTTGATATATAGTGGCACTAGTTTTGTTAAATTCAGTTAGTTTTAACCTCAAAAAGAGAGTTATTCATTAGTTCGTGAGTTATTGTGCTAAGACTGTAAAGATTTTCAAAGCAATGAATCAAAAAGAATTTCGTGGTTTAATTTTGCACTGCTTCTAATGCTAGCTAATATCGTAAAGAACGTGCATGAGCATTTGACTATGAGAAAGCTCTGTTCAAAGTATTCGCCAAAATTTGGCTCCCAGCGACTACTGGCTGTTCGCAGACCTAAAAAAATGCTCGCCGGTAAGATCTTTCGCTCGAATGAAGAGATTATCGCTAAAACTGAGGCCTATTTTGAGGCAAAAGATAAATCGTTCTAAAGAAGTGGTATTGAAATGTTAGAGCGACGATGGAGTGAATGCGTTGTTCTTAATGGAAATTACGTGGATGAATAAAGCTAATTTTGAACAAAACAAAAACGTGTTTTCTGTGTTAGGCCCGGGACTTTTCAGCCCAATTAATATTGGATAAGTTAAAGTCACCCAGCACATATATGAGGTTACCATGCAAATTATTTAAAACTAATAACAATTTACATATTATTAGAATGTGCTTTTCACAACTCGTATGAACTCCCCCGAAGTTATTGTATGAACTATGTTTTTTTAAGAAATTAAGAACTTAAAATGATAATACAAAGCAGAAATATTGTTGGAAACTTTTTTTTACTATAATCTGATAGATAATTTCATTGCATTCCGGCATATGTTGGCCGCGGCTACGAGCTATATGGTCCATTCGATTAGTCCAATTTTTGACTACTTTTTCCTATACATAAATCTGAATAATAAAACCGTGTGAAGTTGCCAGTGTCCCATCGGACGCGTCCTCGTGGCGGATAGAAGAATGCTCGACAGATATATAGATTAGGTGGGAAATAAAATACCACCCGCGGACCACAATAGGCAAATATAAACTCGATTGCAGTGTTTGTCATCTAGTTGAAAAAATAAATCCATTCAGTGTCTGTCTTACAATAAGCCAGGGTTGGGCATAATGCGCTACCAAATAAATGCAATACGCGTTTCGCTACCACTACTTCTTCAGTGGCAGTTATAACACGAATTTCATTATCATTGAATATTTAGTGATAGTGAAAAAAAATATCACTAAACTTTTAGTGCTAGTGAAAAAAAATTGCACTAATGAAAATATTTTAATTTTGATAATTAACATTTTTAAGTACCATAATACGGCGTCTTGAAGAATAAAAGTAAGACTATACGAGCTGAAGTAGTTATATAAGGAAATGTTTTGACAATAAATCTTAATTTCGAGTAGAAGCTTCTAATTACACCTCACCAAAGCGGTGCAAACTTCATATATTATTGTTCTTCAAGTACAAAATTGCTTCGGTTGCTATAGGTCCGCCATGGGAGTCTATAAATATACAATACAGTAGAAGCCCGATAAGTGCAATACCGATAACTGCAATTTCGCGGAAAGTACAATTCGATTTTGAGTCCATAGAAAACTCGAAAAGAGCAATAAAAAATTGCAATTTTCGGGCGCAAAAGAATTCTTGTTCGAAGAAATTTTTTACTTAATACGGCAATGTATTTGCGTTCATCACGCGCGAAGACACAGCTTTATAGCTATGCACAGTTATGGTTCTCGGAATTATTGCGACCAAAAACACTGTTCTCACCCTTTGTGATTTTTGATTTTTACAAATAACTGTAAAATTGTAGCGCTGATATCATAAAATATGGCATCAAATCGTTTGTGACATTCAACACGCGTTAGTTTCAACCTGGTTCTTGAGAGTAAAACAATCGTTCGGAAGTTGAATCATTTTTTTTTTGCTTTCATCAAATGAAATCATGGGAAAAGTGAAAAAGAATCTACATTTTCTTACATTGAAAGAAAGAGATGAGATTCTCCAAAAAATTGAAAAAGGCGTTAAACGACGAGATCTTGCATTCGAATACAAAGTTGATTGCGCAACGATTTGCCGAATAAAAAAACAATCCCGTTCATTAAAAGAAAATGCATACAATTCATTTTCACTTGGAAATAAACGGGAAACTTTGCGGTTTGGCAATCATCCAGAGCTCGAGAAGCGTTTGTACCAGTTTTTCATGAATCAGCGGCGACGAAATGCTCCTGTTTCTAGCTTGATATTGAAAAGCAAAGCATTAAAAATATTTGATGAAATAAAAAAGGATGGAGAACAATTCAATGCAAGTGATGGATGGTTTTCGCGATTCAAGAAACGCTTCGGACTTCGCTATTTGACTGTGACTGGTGAATCATTATCTTGTGATTCAGAAGCCATTGAGCCATTTAAGGAAAAATTGACGGCGAAAATCGCTGAAAAAGGATATGTAACATCACAAATATATAATGCTGATGAAACGGGGCTCTTTTGGAAACTTTTGCCAAATAAAACCTACGTTTCGAAAGATGAAAAGAGTGCTCCAGGCAACAAAGTTTCAAAAGATCGAATCAGTGTTCTTTTGTGTGCAAATGGTGATGGCAGCCACAAAATAAAACCATTAACGATCGGCAAATCTATGAATCCGCGTTGTTTTAAAAATTTTCGTCTACCGGTGAATTATGCTAGCAACAAGACTGCTTGGATGACGCGGGATATTTTCAAAAAGTGGTTCTTTGATAATTTTGTCGAAGAAGTGAAAAAATTCCCCAAAGAAAATGATGTTCCACCCAAAGCATTACTCTGGATCAAGCCCCATCTCATCCGAATAATGGAAACCATAATTAGTGAAAAAGATTCATCATTACATGAACTATTGAAGAAAATTGATTTGAAAACCGCCGTGATCATGTTGAGCCAAGCATGGGGGAAATTGCTCCCTGAAACGATCGCTAAATGCTGGAAAAGCGTATTGGGTACAAGCCCAACAGTTGACGTGATTATTGAATCTAATCCAGACGATATGCCATTGGATATCGAAATTGACGACCCCCTTCTTGTTGGAGGATTACAACGGTTAAATGAGATGGTCGAAAACTATGTGGGTGAAGCAGACACAGATGAAATCCGCAATTGGGTTTTGGAATTAGGAATAGATGAAGGTGATAGTGAAGCCAATGAACCCGAAGATACTACTCAAGAAGAAACAACCGAAAAAGTCCAACATGAATCGATTTTTGGCTGTGCCAATACAATTTTGAAATGGGGTGAACAGAACGATGTACTGTCATTCAATCAGATCGCTTGTTTACATGATATCCGATCAAAAGCACTTGAAAAGTGTTACGAGAAAACGCAATCGAAAATAACAAAGTTTTTCCAAAAAAAATAATTGAATTTTGGAGCACACACTTATATGTCCTTCCGCATTGATCTCTTTGTATTAATTTCAATAAATATGTGTTCATTTTTCTTGAATATCGACCTTTTGAGCTCATTAATTGCATTGAATAGAGTTAAAATATTTTTCCCTAGGTATTCCTCGATCCATAGGAGAAATTCGCAAAAGTGCAATTTTTCGCTAAGTGCAATCATTGCTGAAATTTTCCAATTGTACTTATCGGGCTTCTACTGTATAATAATTTTCATCTATTATTATTATTATTATTTACATGAGAACTAATTGTAAATAATTAATTCAATAACGATAAGCGCTGGCTACTAGGGTCTTCGGCTCATGTTACTACAAATTTAAAGATACATACATATGTAAAGTGTTACTACAAACTATCTTACATCTACATATGTAGTTTATTTTTGTATGCTGCTGAATGTATTTACATACATATATGTCTAAGATATTACACAGTTTTAAGAATTTGTTAATAGCACTGATGTTAGCAATGTTCAGTGTCTTCAGTATGTTGGTCATTAGGCATACACAGATAAAATAAGTATTAGAGAAAACCTGGTTCCTAATATAAAACCTTTTTCTCTATAAATATTTAATAAATGTGGCATAACGCGAAATAAATCTCATGGTTTACAGTCAATGTACTTACACATTTTGCCAAAGCAACAAATAAGAAAATATTTCATTTTCCAAAAGCAAATATACACACCCATAAGCATATTGATGTGTTCTGATTATCCTCAAAACTTGCCAACTCATTTAAATTAAGTGCTCATTAGAAGTGTTTCATTCATTTTCACTAAAAGCTTTCTTGCCGAACCCACTATGTAATATTCATAGCTTCTCAATTGAAATAAGATTGATTGAAAAAAAATGTAGTCGCCCCCTTTTTCAAGGAGTAAAAAGTCTAAATTTCATGCATACATATATTTACTTATAGCGTTTGCACTTGTTAAATAATATTTGCAGAAAACTTCCTACATGCTTTCGTATAAGGGAAATTAATTAAATGGAAGTGGCGGTGCTGCGCGTGAGCTTCTCTCGGTAGGGCCCGTATTTGAAACCTACTTTTGGCGTGAAACACCAAATGATAGAAAGAGTTTTTCTAGTAGCTGTGGCCTCTCCGGGTGTATTTTTGTTATGAAAATGCCATCTTAATCAAAATGTTCCCGGAATAACCACCAGGTGACACTCTGACTTGAGTTATGTTTTTTGATGAATTGTCACATTCCTACCAAGATTTTATCGTCATTACTTGACATTTGTAAAAGTTACGCCATATTGAGTAGTACTTCTGCACGTGTTTTCGACTTTTCCGAGTTGTAACAACGAGTTTGTGGTGCGAAGCCTCAGAAATGTTGGGAAACGAGTGGCATAACAGTACAAGAAGAGGTCCACCGAAGATGACGAACGAAGTGGCAGGCCGTCGATATCGAAAACTGATGAAAACATTAATAAAGTGAAGGAAAAGTTGATCAATGACCGCAAATTAACCATCAGAGAGCTGCAAGAGGCCTTGAATAATGGCAATAGGTTCGTTGAGGACATTGTAGTTAATGATTTGGGTTTGGGCCGTGTTGCTGCCTAGCTGATAGAGAGTAGCATCTCTGTGAAATCAAATATCAGAAGCAACGAATAACGCAAAGACGAATGACAAAAAGACATAATAGCAAAGCTGTTAAATCCGATTTTGAGTGTTTTATCAAATATATTTGCACAAAGTAAGTAAAATAAAATAACTGTTTATTTGAAATTAATGTTTACCTTTTGTACATTACTTGATGACATAGACAGTTCCTAAAAGAGACCGTGCAACAGCCGAGCAATAATAAATCTGGCCATATGGCGTGAATTGTGGCTCTTGCAACACGTTGTTAAGCGCGCTGTATGGAAAGTTGCACCTTCTCCCGTAACCGAATGTCGGCGATTGGTTGCTTGGTTTAAGTGGTGATTCTTCCAGAATCCAACTAGCGCTTCCGCACTATTTTGTTGCCACATCATCGTTACCAACTTATTTAACAGTTATTTACAGCATTATTATATCCAGTTTGTGCGATTCAGGAAACTTATCAGGTTGTTGACATCTAAGCCAGACAGCTGTTCCAGACTCTCGAACAGCGGTTTACCCAGGGTTAACATTCTGTCCTTCCATAGGGCAGGGCATTCGCAGAGGAAATGTAAGATTGTTTCCTTTTTCTCCGGTTGTTGACAACTGTGACAGTATGTGTTGTGATGCCCATTTTGGCTGCTTGTTCTCCCACAGACCAAAAGTCAGTTATGACTGCCTTTAGTCTCTAGGCGTCCCTTCGTTTCATGTTTAGCAATATTGACGATTGCTTAAGGTTGTAGGTGGGCCATAACGGTCTGCTAATTTTGCATTTCGTCTGGTCTCTCCATCTACAATCTGCGATTCGGAGGTATTTTAGGGAAATTGCACTCTTGACTGCACCTAGTGGGGTGAATACCGATTCTGCAAGAGCGTTATTCATGGCAGATCCCCTTCTTGCCAGTTCATCCGCTTTTTCATTACCTTCGATGCTCCGATGTCCCGGGACCCAGATTAAGGTAACTTTATGCTTTCGCTCAAGGTGGTAAGGCAAGTCCTGTGTTGCTCCACCACATTAGAGGTTGTTGTAGCTGAACCCAGTGCCTTAAAAGAGGGATCTGCGATTAGTAGCCTAGAAGCTTCCCCAATTGCCAGTACTTCCGCTTGAAAGACACTGCTGGTATTAGGGAGACGCACAGATCTTTCAATTTTAAGTTCATGAGAATATATACCAGCTCCAATACCACAATCCATTTTACTGTCATCTGTATAGACTGTAGTGTAGAACTTGTTTAGTGAGAATCCCTTATTCCATTCTTTCCGAGATAGAAAGAGATTGACAAAATTTCTACTGAATGTTACCTTCGGGACGATGTAGTTAGTCCTCTTCGAGGTATACTGGGTTTGCTGCAGTAATAGACTGGCATGGCCATGAGCTTTTTCCTTCCAGCGACCCGCTTCATTTAATCTAAATGCACTCATTGTTGCCATCTTCTTGATATGTAGATCTACCGGAATAACGTGTGTCAGAGCGTTCAGGGCCTCCCTAGGACATGGTCTGATTCCACCGACTGTTATTGCACAGGCTGATCTCTGCATTCTGCCAAGTAATTTGATGTGGTATTCTCTCTCTAGAGCTTTCTACCAAACTGCCGAGCCATACGTTAAAATAGGTCGTATAACCGCTTTATACAACCATAATGTATACGTGGGTTGAAGACCCCCCTTCTTCCTAGCATACGTTTACAGGCATATAAAGCGATTTCTGCTTTCTTTACGCGTTCTTCAATGTTTAATTTTCAGCTAAGTTTGGAGTCCAGAATTACCCCTAAGTACTTTGCACTGGGTGAAAGTGAGAGGGTTTGTCCGTTAATGCTTGGTAGAGTAAAAATTGGTACCTTACATCTGGTCGTAAATAGCATGAGTTCTGTTTTACGCGCGTTTAAACTTAGGCCACAGCCTGTGGCCCACGAGTTAAGCTCGCTTGGCACCCACTTGATCCCACTGATCGTATTGGGACACAGTCCTGATGCCGGTGTGAACCGACACTTTGTGCTTCTTCGTAGGTTTGTCGCTTTCGTTCTGCGAACGATTATGTTTCACGGCTTCTGCCTTCTGGGTGGCTTGGAACGCCGGGTTTCCCTTCGGCCTCATTTTGGCTTATTCTACCGAGAATAGCCAGAGACCTCTGGTAAAGCTTATACCTGGACCGGCCTTTTTTAACGTTTTGACGCTTTTGCCTCTTGGCATCAGCGGATGTAGATGGTTGATTTAAGGTTGATGGCGGGCTGTCGCCCACAGGTTTGCCATCAACCGTCTCTTGGGAACTTCCTCAGTTCGTTAGTATCGGTCCGTTTTCTCCATTTGCCCTTGTCCGTTCGTTTTGGGTTTGTGTCCATCCGTTTTTCCGTCTTCTTGGTAGCGTTATCCGAAATTTCTGTTTTTGTTGTTTGTTCATTCTTCTGTTTCTTACGGTCACCTGCCTTTCCAGAGGGCTGCCCATGTCGCCATGTGCGGTGAGGATATAGGGGAAATAAACGGCCCACCATGGCAGCGCCCCATACCATGGTAACCGAAAACCAACATCATTAAAATTGTGGTTAAGGAAAGATAGCAATATGAATATCGTAAGAATATATTAGTAAATTCCACTACAAATCGTGACAGTTTAAAATGGCTGCTTGATAAAATTTTGAGTTTACGACTTTTACTAAGTTTTCCCCACATCAAATCGTTAAAAAAAAGTTAATAATTAATTTTTTTTTAAACTAGTATGTGTCTTTAGCTTTTCCCACTAAATAAAAATAAATAAATAATAAATAAATTTAATATTTGAAAATTTTTAAATTATATATTACATAAAACGTAGAATTGGATGCAATATATTCGTCTACATTTTTACATTACATTTATTAATTAAACATTGCATTGCATTACTTTTTCGCAAAAGGGGATGAATGCGATCCATTTCTCCTTACTTCCAAAATGCAAGCATAGATTGAGGAAGGCCAGACGTGAGCTTTCACAACTTACAGAGCCATTAGTGATTGAATAGTTATATTCCATTAGAACTAAAATCTTTATTTCATTTTTTTTATTATCTTATGCGTTTTAATTTCCACTGGTTTTTAGTTTGCCAATTTGAAGTATACGCACAAGTACATTCTGTATGAGAGAACGCAAATTCTGAGCAATGAATGAAAACTGTGCAATTGTATTACTAAATCACTCATGCGTATGTGTGTAGCCCTTTAATTGGACTATTCGAAATACGAGTAAAATACACAAATTTGTCTCACCAAACTAGACTCAGGTGAATATTCTTGTTTAACCCTACATTTGACAGATGGGTCTGGTCGGTGCTTTTTATACCCGAGCGTACTTGTGTACAAGGGTACTCTAATTTTGTAGTTGCAATAGCTTAAAGAGTCGAAATGGATATAGACATATACGTATAAATCAATAAGTTCTGAATGAGGGGGGGGGAGTTATCTTAGCCACGGCTGTCGGTCCATTCGTGGGCACGATAACTTCAGGAAAAACTAATATGTTTCAATGAAATTTTGTACATATGTACCACCTTGGACAAAAAGTTTTCCAAATATAATATACATGTTTACAATTCAAAATACAAGTTTATTCTCCTATAAACTACAGCGCGCCAAATGATCTAATTTTCGAAACATTTCTGGAACTCTATTTTCGGTATAGCCATCAGAGCCGACTTCGATTTTTCCATCATTTCTTCTCGGCTGTTAAAACTTTGGTTTTTGGTTGGTGGTTTTTTTGACTCAGGTGAATTTCATGGCTGAGTGGTATTCGTATCGTTCTTGGTCAAAAATTGACGAATAATGATGGCACTGTGCGACAGTGGTTCAACATCCACGAGTTGTGTTCCCACGAATCCTATCTTTTTTTGACAACTGCTTCACGTAAATGTCTCATATGACCCAAATAATAGGCCAATGTTCAAGTCCTCTGTCAACTCTCTGATGGTGAACTTTTCTTTTCCTTTATTAATATTTTCATCAGTTTAGACGTCGACAGCCTGCTACACAGATGTGATTACTTACCAAAAAAAAAAAAACAGAATTCAAATCAGTTGACTGGGAACTTTTTGACCAAGGTAGTATATATATTACTCTACTGTCTGTTATAAATTAAGCGAAATTACTTACATTTGGTAAAAGTGATGAACTGAAAAAATACTACGAAATTAAAATTTTGGAAAATGGGATAACTAATTAAAATTCGCTCAAACTTAGTACACCTCATCTCATTTAGATACGACATAACTGTTATTGAAATCGGATAAAACTTCGCCTCTTTTTTACCTTTACCGGGTACGTAAAATTTAGTCCCTACCGAGTTTACTATTCCTTAACTTATTTTTTCTAATAGCGGTCGCTGCTCGGCATCCAATGTAAACCTACCAGTGTATTTATGCAATGAAAAACTAAAAAATCCTAAAAAATCATCTACCATTCGGAGTGAAAAATGAAGAAAAAACTGAATGTATTTAAGTCTGGCTAAACGTATTAGGTATGAATTGACTACCAAAATATTTGTTAATTCGAGGGTTAAACACGTTCGAGGAGGTATATGTAATATACACTTACTGCGGTTTGGTAAGAGACTTTGTGGCTGAACTTCTGGTCTATGGAATGCAGACACATTCAATTAATGGGTTTTGCTTTGTGTTGTAGTTATATTTATTAGTTCGAGAGGATCTTATGTTTGTATTTGTGTTTATTTAATTGTGTATTTTCTGTGTGACATTACTTCGTCAATACAATTTTTTTTTAGAAGCCCATGAATTTATACATACTATATTTTGACATGAAAATATTCATCATACGGTTCAATTCCACAGGTCTTCGAAAATTAACATGTTTTCAGTTACAATAAACACTAGAGATGTTCCTTATATATTTTTTAGCCCTAAAAATGAGTCTTGTCTTTAAAATGGTTTATTATGTTACGTCTAGGTATCTTTGGCATTTTTGCGATTTCGCTATTATTTTCAAATTATTGTTACATTTTTCTCCAATAATGGAATTCTAAATAAAACTCATAAGCTAATGGCAACACAACTTGTTAGCTTTATTTAATTTCAATGCTTAATAAATTTTCTTTACGTTTACATGATCCCACGGTCAACTTAAAACTGATTACTTTGTGCGCAGGCACCTCTGCTTATACGAGGTGTGTTCAAAAAATAAGGTGAATTTTCATTTTTCTCAAAAAATGTTTATTTGTGCATCAATTTTTATTTTATCTCTTTCAAAGTAGTCTACACTTGTGCCAGCGTTTTTTTCCAATCCTTGAAGCAGTTCTAAGCCTTTTAAGCAAATCTGGATCAGCGTTGATGTCATTCAACAATTCCAATTCCGTTGTTTTTGGTCAAAATTCAGCCATTTTGGAACGAACTTCGCTCTCACTCGTTCATGCCCAAAATTTCCGAAAAGATTGCATGGTATGAGCCAACCGATATACCGATATGCCGACATCCTCAGGAACTTCTCTGATTGTGATTCGACCATTCTCCATAAGAATTTTCTTCACACCGTGAATATATATATTAGTATCTTCGAGAAGAGTGCACTAACATAAAAAAAATAATAATAATCGAAAATGGAATGTACGCAGCCCGCGAAATTTGGAAATTCGCCTTATTTTTTTAACAAACCTCGTATATACATATATATATATATATATATATAATTTTTGTGTGTTTGGTCGTGCCCCTCCTTTATTTGTGGCGTGCGTCTTGATCTACACCATTAGGCCGCCTCCGAACGGGTGATGGTTTGGTATGGGTGAGTTTTTGCTTGGCAGAAATGCATTCGTGTCATTGCCTGCCAAAGGACGACCGTATAAAAAAAACATTTTCTACCATTTGATATTTCACGCCCGCGGGGGTTTCAAACCCGAACCCTGCAGAATATTGGTCACGGCCAACACATTTGTCTACAGTGACCCATTGTGATACTATACCAATTTGAAATAAAAACCAAAAATGTAAAAATTGTGGAAGTTGTATCCACGAGTATATTCCAGTATATAAACCGGTATAACTTAACTGTACAATTAGTGATTGCGCGTGGAAATGTTTTGAGTACGTTTACACTTAAAAAAGCATTATGTGTGCCACAACTTATTTGCACTGGTGCTGATGTTTTGTTTGTAAAAAAAAAAATCGGGACAAAAACAAATCCAAAAACTTAATGTAACTAGAATACACAATATATGCACTCTAGCTTACTTGCAACCTTAGCGTTGGTGATACGGAACTAGTAAAAATTCACTACCAGCGTTATTTCGGCATAGAGATGAATATCTGGAGAACACATTTTCTCCCCACTCAGGTCGCACTAGTTAAATGCAAGATTTCATATAACATGAAATATTCTGAAGCGTCTTCAGTTGTAGTTGTCAACTTAGTGCTTTAAACACTAAACTAAGTGCTTTCTGGCAATTAAAGCACAAATAAAACAGATTGTTAGTGATTTTTTTTAGCTTAATTCTATCTACATGCATAACTCATAGATAGCTAAAAGCAATTAACAATTTGTAATATTTAAATGTGTAGCACTGAATTAACAAAAATATACAAATTTAGATGCTTAAAAATGGGTTCAAGTAAAGGCGTTTAAAGACTCAGCTGGTCTGAGTCTATTTCAAAATGTGGTAAACTTGGTAATTCTGCTCTCTTCATTGCCATACTTAAAGGTAGAATTTGAGCGCGTTTTTAGCGCATTTTGCCAAATTCGTAACCGTTTCTTGCTTCTTTCAGTAAATTCAGTGCTCCAGAGAAAAAGAGGATTAAAAATAGAAAATACGGGTTAATACCTGTAAGAAGGGACACAATAGATATTTCAGGTCACAGTGCTTAATCTCCTTCTTATAATAATATATTAATAAGAGTAAAACTTAATTTTGGGGTTATTCCTCACTATGAAACATAATTAATTTAACCACATTAACAGATAACGAGAGCTTTTGCGTATGAAATCCGTACAGAGTTAAAAGCATACATATCCTCCCATTCTAAATAAGAGATCCAATTAAGGGTTCAAAGCTACTAAAATGGTAAGAAAAAGGTTTTGCTCATGTAATTCTGCATAGACTAACCGAATGGATGAAAAAGTATTGATAGTTTCATGAAGGGATGCAATTAAATATTTGAGATCCATATTAACAAAGTCGGCGTAAGCTTTGTCCATAAAGTTTAAATTTTAAATAAATAAACTTAAATTGGTCAATATAAGAGTCCCTCGGCAGGCAATGGCAAATCTCCGAGTGTATTTCTACCATGTAATATATATACTCGTATATAGCTAGTTAAGGGTAGCTCCATAAAAATACTGTCAATATCGAGTCCCTGCTCATGGAATTTTAAAAAAATTAGGCACATTAATTCTGTATTGATACTCGCTTAGAATATCCGCTGCCACCGGATTAATTTTGTCGACGAGTAAATTTGTTCGCAGAGCTTAGAAGAGGTATACCCCTGTAGTTGTGAAGTCACGTTTATCAGTCAGTTCGGAGGTGCTGTTCCCGTATTTCTAAATTTGCCCCTCTAGTTTTGTTAGAGCCAACACTGCAGTCGGGACGTCATATCTCAGCAATTAAGGTGTTATACCGCCTTCACTGCTTTAGTTTTTGTATCGCCACAATATCTAATTTTGCCGCATAGTATGGCTCTGTTAAATTTTAGATTGGGATTGCCATGTGAGTTGATATCGTTATTAGGAAGTGTTTCTGCCACCTGCGGAGGATTTTTCTTCTTCTAGTAGCACCATACCATCTGTATCGAGGCAAATATTCAATCTCGGTATGAAGGCGGAGTTCTGTTCCTTGATATGTCGATACATTTTTTTAGCATCTGAAGGCTTAAGAGCGAATTTCGATTTCTCGGATCTGATCTTTTAGTGACTCTTTTTTTTCGTTTGTAAGATCCTTTTGACCATACGCCGCTCTTCCTGGTATTCTGAGGCATTTGAGCGGACTAGATCTAATATTTTGTACAAACCAATATTAAAACTATTAATTTGTTTTAAGTTGAGCGAAGTTAAATTTTCAAATTCCCGAGAAACTTTTAACAAAGTTGTATATTTTAGTGTCAACTCTCTTTTCCTAATTGATGGCTTTTTTGAAGTCAATGGGAAAGTGCTGCAATGTGTTTCTTGGGTACATGGTGATAAATGCGCGAAAGTTGAAGAGCATAAAGAAAGTTGCCCGGAATAGTTTGCTCAAATAATATGTGTACAATACTCTCGTTCATGTGGACCCTATACATAATGGATGAATATTGCATAAGATAATTTGTAGTGTGACTAAGCTGTTAAAACAGTTTCCACCGCATGGGGTTGGGAATAAACTTCCTAACCTTTACGGAACGCCGTATCAAATCAGTTTTGGTAGGTAATTTGTAGGAATCAAAAGAAAAAACTCACCATATCGGAATAGAACCATGTACGTATGTATATATAATTCAAATGAATAAAGCAATGCTCTTAGCTAATCAAAAAAGGTAACGGAATCGCTTCACTGAATAACAGCAGCTGTGGAACAATATCAAGACGCTCGCCACAAATAGGAGGAGGAACTCGGCTAAACACTCAAAAGGATGTAAGCGCAAATTGTATATATGTATGTATATACTATAAGTATAATATCAGCTGTTGTAGGTGTACCGTGGTTATGAACTACCCTCCTCGGCATACTCCGGTTTCCTAATGAAGGCCGCAAACTCATAACACTCATACAAGAATATTAATGTGATAAGGAATATTAATCTATATCTACCTCTTCTTCTCATCGGCATTCTGTCTCAGAAAGGATTTGATTTTGTCGGAAGGATGCATTCTAGTGCTAATACGAGTGCCGTTAATTATGACTCGTTTTGCCAGGACATCGGTGACCATTACATGTGCACATAAACGCATAGAAGCGTACAATCGACGTTTCCAATGTAATGGTGTTTCTATGCACATCTACGTATGAATAAAATTGTCAGATGCAAAGTGCGGTTGCATAACCGATTTTCGGCAAAGTCGAACAATTAAATGTGCTAGCTGGATATATGAAAATGGATAACTCTTCGCACTTCACTTTTCTTCTGGTTTTTGATTTTCCATAACTCTCATTACCCAATTTTGCTAGATTTTACACAATCTGTTGCGAGATGCAAACAAATGTCTGTATATTGTGTATCTTTTTAAATGCATAGTACGTATATAGTGCGGCCTAGACCTCGTGCTGAGCGAGTCACAGCAGAGAAATTTCAATTACATTTTAATTAAGCTGTCAACTTCATGGCCGAGAAATTGTATTTGTTCCGGTTTGTTGCTTATACATATATTTCTGCAGCGTAGGCAGCCGCTGCGTTTATCACTTGAAAGAAATAGGAAATTTATGATTTAGAAAATAAACCAAAATAGTAATAATAAAAGGTTAATACAGACAACACGAAACATGATGGCACATCAACCTTTTTGCTTCTTATTTTTTGCATGTTTTTTATTTTTTTTAAAACTATAACTCATTTTCTAACAAAAAAGGTTTTAAAAACTCAACGGGGTTTATCAGCAGCTTCAAACTTGCACCTTGTTATAAAATGTAATGGTAATTTAAAACGGGGCTAAAATTATTTATTGTAAAATTCCACTCAAAAAAATGTGTTTCATAATTTTGTTTAAAGCTCAAGATTGTATTAAGATAATCTAATAAAATTAAAATAAGAAGTCATAATTTCAGAGACAGTTCAAAGCGTTAAACGACATCAACCGACCCGGCAGACCTTTTATCAATCTCAAATTTACGAGACGGCAACTACCCTTTTTCCAAAAAAACTAAATCAATAGCAAAAAGATTGGCAAAAACCAAGAATCTAGCAGGTTTTTACCAAGTTAATAGTAAATGGCATATAAGCTTATGAGCAGAGCTATCCTCGCTCCCAGCCTCAACGAAATTATTGAAGAATTAAAATCTAATATAACTATGAGGCACAATTGTTGTAAGATTCTTTGCACACGACAAAACATGAGATGAGTGCGATAGACTTCAAGCTGCTGATAAAATTCATCAGGTAGCTAATATCTAGGCCTTATATCAGGTGTTTTTTAACTGCATGAGAACTATCTAACTATGTATGGTTTGACAGCTGAAAATGGCAAACTGTCTTGACATTTCTGCTCGTTAAGCATACATAACAACACTTGGAAATTGTATAAATTTACTTTGAAAAAAAACGAGATCTGTCGTCATTCTTAACTTGTTGGCCTTTATTCTCCCACTACTTGGAAAATTTTGCGGAAGGGTCTTAGCTTATAAATTTATAAATAATTGGCGAACGACGTCGCCGTTGTGCTTATATATAATATATATAACTGGCGCGTACACCCTTTTTGGGTGTTGGCTGGGCTTCTCCTCCTAATTGTTGCGTGCGTCTTGATATTCTTTCACAAATGGAGGGACCTACGGTTTTAAGCCGACTCCGAAAGCTCACGCTCACTTTTCGCAGAGGGTAGAAAATGCCACATATTCGCATGGCTTGAGAAAAGGAAACAAGCACTTGACAGCCCTGGTAGAGGGC